>NW_009221067.1:0-32773 GCF_000690835.1 Fulmarus glacialis | reverse complement strand
TTAAAAGCAGCTAAAATTCTCCATTGGTTGGATAGGGAATGTATTAAAAGTAAGTGCTGTGTACCATCTCACTGAGATGCCTACAGCTGCCTATTGAGACACCTAAGTTGATGTTCCAGGCCAAAGGCAATCATCTCCATTCTTTATATTGACATGCCATTTTTATTTTAAAAAATTACAGCAGTGGATTATACTACCATCCCCTGAAAAGTTAGAAAGGAAAATAGAATGTTAGAAAGAGAGTCTGTGTCATGGAATAGCTTAATCTCCTGATAGGAACATGATAGGAACACACCAGCTTCAAGTTTTGCTTTCTGTGGAATATAAACTCACACTTCCATCTTCCATCTTCCACATCATGGGCAAGTATAATAACCACTGCTCTACAAAGTCAGTCTTTTTTTTTTTTTTCTCCAGCTTCTCTTGTTGATGTTATTCCACTTCACATAAATAATTAAATATTACTGTTAAATAATAAATATTAAATAAATGGGCCAGAGAGAACAGGAGAAATACTGGCACTAAGATCTTTCACATCTTTTATTGAGTGTTTTTAAGGAAATGCCTCATTTTTTATCTGCATTTCAAGAAAAAAAATTATAATTATAAAAAATTTTGATGAAATTATTCTTCCTGCCATCTATATCATAAGTTCACAAAACTGAACATGAATACATATATATGTAAACATTGTTCATTTTTCAAATCTCAGGCAGTAAATGCCAGAAACTATCCAAATTAATTACAGTACAGATAAGAATTGCAGAGGTAGGTCTTTTCCAACATAGTCTTGCCTTTTTTACAGGTGCCACATTTGAGAGGGTTTTCTCTTCCGTGTGTACATGAACATGTATTCAGGCAGCTGTCTAAACAGGAAGTGTATTGAAATCACCCAAACACAAAGTGATGTTAAACTCCTGGAGCAGCTGTTGAAGTGGGAAATGTTTGCAAGCCGTTGCTCATCTTCTATCCCTGAGCATTCTTCTGCTTTGAGAATATTTTTCTCCCTCTCCTTAAAAAAAACCCCAAAGTAATAAATAATATGTTCAGTTACACTGCTAGAATGGGTAAATTCCAAATGTAAGGCTAGATTTTGAGCAGTCTATAGAAAAGGACTTGAAAACTACAGAAATTAAACACTGGATACTAAGTGATTGATGTTTAGTAAAAAAATCCCTAGATGCAACTTTATTTTCAGAGATTCCTTTCTTCCAGAAGTGTAAGTCACAGGCTTGCACACTGTCTTTTTGCAGTTATTATAATGAACATTTTTTTGTTGTGCAAATTTCAGAATATTCAGAAGACAAAATTTGAACTGGTTATTTCAAAATGAGTTATTAGACATATCATAGAATCATAGAATCATAGAATCATTAAGGTTGGAAAAGACCTCTAAGATCATCAAGTCCAACCGTTAACCCAACGCCACCATGCCCACTAAACATATCCCTAAGCGCCTCATCTACACGTCTTTTAAATACTTCCAGGGATGGCGACTCCACCACTTCCCTGGGCAGCCTGTTCCAAGGCCTGACCACTCTTTCAGTAAAGAAGTTTTTCCTAATGTCCAGTCTAAACCTCCCTTGGCGCAGCTTGAGGCCATTTCCTCTCGTCCTATCACTTGTTACTTGGGAGAAGAGACCGACCCCCAATACTCTGTTTAACAATATACAAAGGTAGCACTTCAAACCAAACATCTACATGAAGCTTAATGTGCATTATAGTAAAAATGTATTTCATTACTTTAAGTGGTTTCACTACTCTAGCTCGGTTTTAGTCCTTGGACATCTTTACCGTAACTGTAATTTGCAAAATGTGCTGTTTGTTGTAAACTGAGACTAAGAAAAAGGTAGTTTTGGCATTTCTTCTGCTTTTTTTTTTTAGCAAGACCACTTTCCCTTAGCGTTTCAGACTAAACAAATGTATTTTGGTAACCTGTAACTGGTGAGCTTTACCTTATGGGATGAACTTCCAGTAGTGTTATGTTGCTAAAATGCGCATTCTGTTTTAAAATTATAAAATTAGCTTGGTGCAACTTTATTAACACACACAGTCCTGCAGACCCATCTTTCATAGAACTTGTAAAGCAAATATTCACCTAGAGATGGGCTGATGTGATGGCTGAACTGGTTGCATAAGACAGTGATGTTACGAAGTAACATTTGAAGGTTATTCAAGCTCAAGTTTGGTATTACTAAAATGCAGCGAGCTGTTCTGAAGACGTGTCTGCCATTTTGGGCTGCCAATTCACAGAGGCTGCTTTTGAACTGGAATGGGGTTGTGCCTGCCCTGTAACTGGGAAATAGGGCTTTTCTAGTTTTGGTTTCAATCCATTACCAGAGATTATGTGATAGGTTCAGATTAGAATCCGTCTCTCTTCCTCAAAATTCAAAGGCATTAAGATAGGAAGTTTTGTTTTCCGTACATCCCTCTATAACAATATGTCTCAGAATTAAAACAACAAACTTGCTCCTCAACACAAAGGTTATGACAGCATGTATTAATGGCTAAAATAAACACATTTTCCCAACAAGACGAATTATGCACCAATATTCAGTATACCTGGAAAGGTCAGCACAGAACTCGTCTGGGAGCAGAACCAATAAATTATTTGTGTGATAAAAGCAATGTGTTGCCTAGAACAAAATGCACTGTGTTTTTTAACGCTGACAATTTATTTTCCTTATAAATAAAACATTATCCATGGTAAAACAATGTAGTGTGCAGTGAACAGAAATAATCTACAATTTTTAGCATGCACTTTAACAATGGTGTGAGTAACAGTGAAACAAGTTCAGCAGTAGATGGAGACTAAGAGCTGGCTCTACAGGTAGGGAGGAAGAACTGTGGTTATAATGTTTCCAAAAATATTACAATACAATCAGCTCTTGTTGCAAGATGTGCAGCCAGCTGAAGTGAAAATTCATAATCACAAGGAGGTTTGTATATTCTTTCTGCCCAAAGTTTCCATTTGCTTCATTTTTTTTCTTTCAGTAACATACACTACCTTGTATGTATGCTGAGTGCTCTGCTAAGTCTGTCTTTAAAATCCTTTAATAAGTTTTCTAAAAATTCCTCTAATTTATAGTGCATATTTCTTTTACTGTATATTATAGTCAGAAAAAGGTGTTTTCAAAAATGTTGTTAAAAAAATTTTGCATAGGAAATATTTGTGTTCTAGTCAACATGAAAAAAGTATTTAGGTCATAACATGCAAGTCTATATATTAGCACATCCTGCTTTCTTCCCCCAAGCAAAGCCACTGTAGAGCCTTAATTGACTGAAACCTGATGGACCCTCCTGTAAGTATCCGGATGGAATTAGGGAAACAGCATCTGCAACTTTTGTTACATGCAAGCTCCAGGCACTTCCAGCTCAGGCACTTCAATATTTATAGATGACAAGAATGGACTGAGGTGCCTTTCCTTAAACACCTAGTTACGAGTATTTTGGCTTCAATAGATGACCCTAAAACTCAAGAGTGTGCTGCTACTTTTCTGGCAATATGTGAATTACCTTATCATGATGCTTACCCATGATGCTTATGAAACAGTGGCAAGACAAGGTGTGATAAGTCATGACTAATGTTCACTCAGCTAAGAGACAGTTGTTCTTCTGTCATCTTATTGGGTTTTTTCGTTCTGAATTTAGAACTTCAGTTCTCTCTTCCCCTTCCCCTCTGTGTTTTTCATCCTTTTTTTTTTTTCCAAATAGAATGTAAACCTTGGATGGATAATTATTAGTAGAGATATATGCAGTATCTGCCTTTTGTACAATAATATAGTATATATAAACACTGATGTCTTTGTCATGTTTTTTCTTTTTTTGTTATAAACCATCTGACGATATAATTGCTTGTTTCTTTAAAAAAAAAACCAAATTGTGAACGCATTTGCGAGTTACACATTGGCCGGAGATGAGAATGTTAATGGTTTTAACTCTTCATACTTCCCTAGCTGTGGCAGGATATGAGGGGGGGATTCACTAGGCTATGGATTGAAGTCCCTGAATTTATCCTGAAGCCTGTGTTCAGTTCTGATTCAGATTCCACCATAACCATCTGTTAGCATAAAAGTTTATTTATTTGTTTTTAGCAAAACACAGAAATCTCCTAAACTTCTACTGCCTTTTGGAACCAATGACTTACAGAAACAAAGAAAAGGTAATGGCATTGGTGCGCAATTTGTTCATACCACGTAGCATTCAGCTGAACTCACCTTAGAGTTCTACATCTAAGCAAATCATTAGACTCCATTACGTTCAGTAGAGAGGGACAATCATCTTAAATGGTACCTCTTATAAGAAAAGCCTGGAAAACTAGCCAGATATAATAACCATAATGTAGATGTTGAAATGCAGATGAGCTGAATCCAATAGCCGTGGTCTGTAGAACTGGGAGCAGAATAAAAACTGAATTCTGTTCAATTGATTGGTACCACAGCTGCTCTGATGCGAACACAATTTCCTGTCCTATCCCTGTGATTAAAATGGTTACCATTGGCAAAGAATTTGTGAACCCAGTCCAAAGCATTCCAGTGTAGTGCCTTCCATGTAAAAAAGATTAATTATAAACTAGCCATTTTACATAAAAGATAGCAACTATATTTTCCCCAAACAAAATCCAAAATTTCTTTACAATAATGTTTTCATTCAGGAAACTTGGCATTAATAGCTTGATATAAACTACAATGTAATTGTGTATAATATGTAATTGTACATATGAGGTAACATATTGAAGTTCTAAGTCTAAACAAAAGAAGCAGAAATGAAATTTTTCAGTAGTCTTGAACCAAATTAATTTGAACTTTTATTTCATGAAATTTATAAGTTTTAGCTTTTCATTCTGAGCTAAGACATTTTTTTATTTCTTAGACATCTCTCTTAAATGCATTATTTGTTTCTCAGCCAGGTCAAATTTGCCTTTCAATTTAAATATATGTTCATGTTTGCCATAATCAATGTCAAGGATTTTTTGGAGGGAGGTTACAGAGTATTGCTCCTTTTTCTGCTCCCAGTGTTTCCCAGTGAGTCACCCTGCTGAGGACAAATGTGTCCTCCCAAACTTCTAGGATGCCTCTGGTCACTGTGTTCCAGTACCCATTTTGGCTCATCTCCCATTAACTTCGGCATGATGATAAGTAAGATGTAGATAGGTTCCCATAGCCACTCAGATTGGAAACTACGAGCTTGATGTTCAGTGTGATAAGCAAACGGCAACTGCTGAAAGGCACCAAAACTGTAAGTTCATATCTTCCTAACAAAGCAATTTTTACAGAAGTGTCCTGAACAAACGTAAACAAGATAGGGCTGCATTTGTCAAAACCAGAAAAAGAGTATTGCACTAAGTGAGATGCAAATGATAGGAAATTGTACAAGAGTTTTGCCTTCATGGTTGGGCAGGAGACACAGCTGGTACATCAGCCACAGGCAGCTGAGTTGTAAGATTCTCTGTGTCCAACCTGCTTTCTTGTCTCCCCTGTATGGCTTGGAAGAGGAAACCTGGGGAAGCATGACATTACTGCTAGGTCTTGCTGTAAGTGCTTGAAGAGAATGTGCCAATTATCCATGCAACTGGACTCAGTTACAAGGATAGAAATATTTTTGCATGAGACCAAGAAGTTCCTAGCAATTTTAAAAATAAATGGAACCATTGAAATCACATAACCATTTATTTCTTCTTTACTCCTTTCCTGCTTTGTTCATCCTCTGAAGGGTGCTGAAATTTCCAGGAAATTAGTGAAATTTCTCATGTATATTAGAGGTAAGGTTCTGAAAACATCAACTGCAATGCAGAACGTCAGTGCACAAAAACTTTTTCACCTTATATTTTACACTAAATCTGACTAAAGAACCTATCAAAAGACTTAGCAAATCATCATGTCTTACTGTAAAGTAATTTACAGTTGCATTTGCAGGCAGGCATCAGCAGGCTCAAAACCCATTACAGCCAAAGATAACAACATTAACTTAATCCTGACAGGTAAAATACTCTAGTCAATACAGTTGCAGGTATGGTGTGTTGAAATATCCAACTGCAAACAATCCTGAGAAAGGTCAATGCAGCACAAGTGTTTAACAATACAAGTGTTCCAGTCTGGTGTTTTAGACAAAGGTTATCACCAATGTTCAAATCAGAGAAATACACACTAAATCGTTGCCTTTGAAGTTTTTGTAACACTGAGCTTTCATCACAACCACAAGCAGTAGTATTCATGTAACACAAAGTCTTTGTTTAAAAAGCCGATTAGAAAATGCATCCAACTCAAAAAGGTGCACAGAGAGGTAGTCAACCATTTATTTACATTTTTACATTTTGTAATCTTTCTGTCCATGATATCTGGATTACAAGGAAAGGTAGGCAAATATCTGAACATTTGCATTACTTCCAAGCCCATATTCCCTATAGCACTAGCAATTCCTAGATAGTCTATTGTTTTCACAAGATCTTTTGATTTATGTTAATAGTCAAGCTAGAAGATCTGTGACTTGCCAGAGTATACAAACAAAGTATTAAATAAAGCTTAGCTGAATTCCTCTTTCAAAGGGACAAACAGCTGTTTTGGAATCAAGCACTAAGAATAAAATTTAGCTATAAAAGTAGTAGTCACCTTCTGATTAGCAAAATTTCAAGAAGGGGAAGGAAAAGAACTCCTGAAATATAATAATGCTTTGCCTCAAACACATCTTTGTTTCAGTTAAATTAAAACCCTTATTGATTTTGATGTTTGCAGTAAGCCTCTGATGTTAACATAGAAAAAAAACAAAACAAAAACTTTATGGTATCTGTTAACTGTATAAGGCTGTTCCTCTGTACTTACTTAATGCCAAGCTACTGAGGTCCCAACTTCTTGTTATATATGTAATTTTTCAGACTAGCTAACGTAAATCACATATTTGTTAAGGCTAGTATTTGCAAGGTAACCTTAAGCCAGGAAACTTGTTCCTACTATTATTTTAGGTTCAGACTTTGCTAAGAAAATTACTGCTATAATTGTTAGACTTTGAGACCTCATTTCTCTAGTGAATCCAGTCATGTAAGGGATAAATGCAAGAAAAACAAATTTAGAAGTCCAGGACTGGATTTCTTCAACATTTTCCAATAAACTAATGTTTAGTATATCCTAGCAATGGGTTAACACTTCATGTGAAGAGTAACATGTACAGTTAGTTACAGAAGATTATCAAATTACTCTTTGCTGTGGGGGGACAGTTATTATTACAATAATAACTGGCACGTTACTGTGTCATGACTCAATTTCTAGGAGAGAGCTGATGCTTCTCAGGGAGGGACAGTCTAGAAGGTTAAAGCAACCATGCTTCATTAAACAAATGCATACCACTAGATCAAGTGCCAATAATGACATAACTGACATACAGCAGAAGAGGTCTGCACTAGTGTTCTCACCTTGTTTCCACCAGCATGTGTCATTGTAGATGCCTGTACTGAAGCCCAGCACGAGCAAGGGGAAGAAAACAAATGATGCCTTCACAGGGAGAGATGGGCGCAATGTACAAATGTAATTTATCAAAACAAAGGAGAGACTGGAGCTGAACATCTGCATACATGTGTATCTGATACACCTTAATTTCCAAGGTGTTGCAGAGTATACTCTGGGGAAAGAAATAAGGATGCTTTTTAGAGCACTTGTATTGTTGCCTCGCTGTGGAATTATAGATGGAAATACACAATACAGAAACAGTTGTGGTTAATCCACAGTTCATGTAAAACATCTGGCTACTTGCATCTCCATTTTGAATTTATCTCTGAGTAGGTTTGTAAGAGTTAACACGCAAGTATTAGCAGGTGTTAACATAAATAGAAATCTCCAGCTGTTTGCATAAATACTCTGATCTTTATAAAATTTTATAAAGTTCAACAGTTTATACCATTAATTCATTTTTACTCCAGCTGTAAACTCTAGCAGAGGGACAGGATGGACAGCTAAACAACAATAATTTTTTTAGGTGTCCCAGCTATATTTATTGCCAGGTAAACTTTAATATCAGAAACACAGTAAGATCAAGCCACAATAATTTTCTCCATCATGTCTCATTAATTATGTCCCAAAAATGCTGATGCAAGAAGTTTATTAGTGTTTATTTAAGTGCTGTTACAGGGCTACTTTCTCCCAAACACTAAAAATGCTTTTACTCAGATATCACCAGTTCATTCAACCCACACTGGCCACCTTTATTTGAATTTACTTTGGGATTTTTAGCCTGTCTACTTTGCAGGGAGGGTGCACACTGACTGAGTTGAGCACTGAGGGCAGCACCTCCTGAGTGTCCTCAGTGCTCCAGAAGAACCATTACCCCGTCCCTGGGGAAGAATCACAGAGCACTCAGACTACTTTGCCACAAAAAAAGCATGGGTAATACCCCAGAAACTGTAACACCACAGAGAATCAGTGAAGGTGGAATAGTTATACTAACATTGTCCTTTTCGCTCCACCTAAGGTACAGTCCTAGGCTACTGTTAGTGCTCATCTTTGGGCATGTGATCAGGGCTGGGATAAGGAGAGCAAGGCTGGGGTGCTCACGAGGAGAACCGCGCATTTACTCTGCATGTTAGACCACTGAAAAGTACAATTACTTGCATACTTCGTTACTAGACTATTTCGGTGGATTCTGACTACCACTGAGATACAGATTAGGCAGAAAAGATGGTTTGTGACTCTTCTTTAGAAAGGACCCACTGTCACTCTTAAAAGATTAGCTGGGTTTTACAGAGAACTTAACTTCAGATTGAGTTGCCTGTCAAAGCAATAGTTCTGCACATATGCACACACATGTGCTTGAGGCGCATGCGTACACATACGTGTTGTTGGGCACGTACACATACGTGTTGTTGGGCACACACACACACGTGTTGTTGGGCCTTTGCTGTGGTCCAAGCTGAGGCTGTTCCAGGGACTGGCTGCCCCAGGAGCAGTCTGTGGACCACAGTGACTAATAGGCAAGTGTGGATGTTCACACCCAAGTGTGAACCGGCCTTCCAACTTGCACAGCTAGTGAGTAAAATCAAGAGGCTGCCTGGTTCCTACCTTGACGAGAAAACTTAGAGGTTTCTTTAGCTCTTCCAAGAACTTAATGTCTATTACTACTACACTGTTTAAATCTTATCACTTGACATACAAGTCTCTGCTATTTTCTCATAAGGGTTCAAGCCTGCAAAAAGGCTCTTTAAAGGGACATCATAAGTGTCGGTCACATTTGCTACCCTTAGACATGCAGACCACCTACAGTATTCTTTCCTGGTTTTATCACACCTTTAGTCTGATAATTTTCACCAGCACCAAGATCATTGTTTAAGGAGAATGGTAGTGTGGAAATGGAAATGAACTGAGACTGGGAGTTTGCTTCTTCTGGCTGTGCTTGAGTTAAAAGAACAGTGGAGAAACAGTACAAGTCACCTTTTTCCTCTGTGTGTGTTTGTGTGTACAATACACACATGGGATATATGTGAGTGCATTTTCCTGTTCATTATTTTGAAAAACTTTTAAAAGAATTGACTCCTCCAGCTATTTCTCCATTATAGTGATAGAGAATTGAAACACCTCAAAGCTTACTTCTTGGATATGAAAGCTAATAAGCAATAATGAAGGTTGAAAAAGCTTGTTGTTTTTTAACTAAGCTAAACCGTTGTACACTATCCACTACAGCAGGATATTTGGGGGCCACGAAAGGCTAATTGCTAAAACTTAGCACATAGCCACTATGGCAAAGCACATTAGGGACTTCAAACTAGGGTTAACTGACTTGCCCCCACCTTAGTCACCCCTTATCTGTGCACCTGTGTAGTTAAGCGCCTATTAGAGCACAAATTAATAGGTCTGAGGTACTTAAGATGATCTAAAGACTTATATTGATGTAATCTGTTTAAGATGATGTAAAGGTTTAGCGTAGATTATGATACTTATGTATCTGAAAGCTTTAGTTTGGTTTATATGCAAAAACCCTTCCAAGATGCGGTTTGGAGGGAATAGAGGTAAAGAGGGGAAAGGGGAACATCAGGAATGTTGGATAATAGTTAAGAAGCGAAGGTGCATATTTTGCCTCAAGCCACGCACTTGAAAATATATACAAGTGCAGGTCTAGAAACTTATGATTAGCTTGGAATACTAAGAAAATGCTAGTCAATCATCCAGTCTATTAAATATCTCCCAAGTGTGTTCATGGGAGATTACTGCTGACATTATTAGGCAGTTACTAGATTTATTATTTGGGAACCATTAGAGTTGTTTGACTCTTTAAAAAAGTAGAAATGAAATTTTAATTTCTGGGCTAAATATATACATTTTGACCAATTTTATTTAAACAAAAACATATACAAAAGAGAACTGTGAGGAGAGTTGACAGCATTCATCACTTTCCAATTTCCACCCAGCACTGCGATAGGATAGATGTTACTTGTGATGGTTGCTGGGAATTGCTATAGTTATCTAATTCTAGGTTATATTGTCATGCATATGTACAAGGGGGGGAAACCTAAGTAAGGCATTCAACCCTAATTTTCATGCTCCCTCATCTTTAAGAGCTTAATCAAAGAATCCTAAACTTGTTTTCCTTTATGTATCCATCTTGCCTCTCTGAAAAAAATGGGATTTTTACTACTGATTTGGAAAGGTACACAACAATGGCTTCATTGCTTTGCATTTAACAAAATAAGAAAGCATTTAAGGATTTAAGATTTGTTACAGTTTTAATTTTTGCCTTCCTTCCAAAGCAATGTGAACCTTTCAGCCTACGTGCTAAAGATTGAAGTTCCACAAAGATAAAAATGGACAATGTTTCTTTAGCAGACAATTTGTCACATAGCCTTTAAGTTTTACTAGCCCGGAGAGATATCCGACAACTAAATAGTGAAAGGAAAGTGAATGATTAGCTGGCAGACCTTCAGGCTACTGAAAGATAGTTTTAGTAGCCTGTCATGAAAATCTGTGGCCTCAGGCTGCGGGGCTACTTTTTATTTCCAAGCCTGTTATTGATTTTGGTATGAAGAAAATAATTTGGTATTGTTGCTTAAGGTGTCACTGAGAAAGGAAAAAAAAGGAAAAAAAAAAACCAACCACATGTTTCATTTGCTAACGGTTTTTACTTCAAATTTACCTTTTTATTACAACAGGGATTGAGCTGGTAGATGAAGGGCATTTACTACTTAAAGGTACTACCTTCTTTATGAAACATGGCACACTAATCGAAAACACAAGTAAAATGAAAATTAAATTTAAAAGCCTATAATTTAGTATCTTCCTTGCCAGGAATGATGACTTTCATTTACGGAGGGAATCCAGAGCTGCTCAGGGTCAGTTTGATGTGTGCCATTTTCAGGCCTATCGCAGAGGCTGATGGAGTTGATTAATTTCTTGGAACTCAGCTTTGTCTTCTCCAGCTCACTGAACAACTTCATTTCAGCTGATGAGTTCAAACAGGGGTCAGAGCAATCCTCATTTCTGACAATCCCACAAAATGGGAATTAATTTTATGAGTTAGTACTATTGCGTTCAAAACTAAGCAGAAAGCAGTCAGCTAACTTAACCTAAGGAGGGAAAGAAATATTCCATTTACGAAGCCTACTAAGATAGACTGAACTGTTTAAAAATACAGGAAAATATTTACATTAGCCAGAGAAAATGATTAAATATCCCATAGAATCTAATGTCTGAAAACCCATTTAAGGTCCATGTCAGAGCAAACACTTAAATTGTAGCTGTTGCTCTTTATCATTATTTTAAAAACACATTCAGGTGGATTAAAATGAGTTAGAGAGAATTGAAAGATGCAGGGCAAAGAGGAGAGCATACCTGCTTTAGAGGTAACAAGACTACAAGCTCTAATTTTATTTCAGTGGCTGCTGAGACATAATAAAGCAATGTTGCTCATGTAAGTAGTAATGGCATTTAACATTATGAATATTGATACTCTTTTCAGAAGTGAGTATTTCACAATGCAATCTTCAGTCTTTCTACTCAAAGATGATTAAATACAAATAACATAACTAGTGCAAATTTGAAAAACAATATACAAACAACACCACTTGACCTAATTGTATTCACATCTTTCACATAGTATTGGGACTTATTTTAAAGAGTTTTTTATAACTATTATTTGCATAGAATGATCTAGAACTACTCATATCTTGACATAAATATATAAGCTAAACTTACATTTTAGAAGCATTTGCTAAAGATATTACCTCTGGCATTGTTCTTGTCAGTGTCCTGGTTTGAAAAATTTGCAATGTCTGAAATACCTCCTAGACATGTGGAAGAGGTTTTTCTCTTTCTGTGTGCTGGGGTCCAGTTGAACAGCAGAGATCGGGAACAAGGAGAGCACCATGTCCAGCAGCAGTGAATGTGAGTTTTCTCAAATAGACATTACCTCTTCTTGATTTGATGTAGAAAAGTTAAAACACAGCCTTAAAAATGGAGTTATGTTATGTTCAAGTCCTGTGGTTTCCTATTCATATATAATCTGAGTAGTGCAACAACAAGCTAGAAGCTGTAGATTTTTCTGTTTCATCTGGTTTCTAATGTGACTGCAATGTTTGATTTGTATCTCCACCAGTTCATAAGCAAAAAATATTATCTTGTTCCTTTCTTCAGGGTACAACACAACTCTGGATGGATGGCATGGTGGAAGTAGACAGAAAAGTCAAATACAGTGAGATTACAAAGCTCACATTGTTGTTACTTTGATGTTTTATCTTTCCTCCAATTTGTAAAGGGACATATTTATTCATTCCCCAACTTGGTGGTCCAAAAAACCACAATATCCAAAAAACATCAATGCAACACTGATTCTCTAGAATGCTAGAGTCAGAAATCTCTTCTTGAATGAAATAACCGTGGCCATGGATTTATCCTGCCAGGAAATTATCCATTTCTATGCATTGTTAACCAACATACATATGAGGACAGTTTCTCTAACTCAAATGTTGTGATATTAACTTTTTTCGCAGACATGTTACAGTTTCTAGCATCTTCTGAATATTTTAATTATAATTATTTTAAAAGTTTGAACCACTTACAAGTCTAAACCAGTGAAAATGAGATCAGTACCAAGAAATATTATTGTATTTCTTTGTATTTTCTACATCTTTGGTATGCAGATTTTCATAATAATTTCAGTAGGTGATGTTCAGACGTCGGACTAGTCTTACCAGTTTGAAAATCCCTAATGCAAAGCATCCGAGTCAGTCATTACTAAACCATACATGGTGGTACATGCAATGAGAACATTTGTCCCATGAGATTCCTAGCTGATATCTTAGACTTCTCTTAGAATTGACCAAATGTTTTATTCTACAGAAGCCAACATTTATGTAGTCCATAAAGTTTAAAAAGGTAGCATTTTTATAAATACATAATTTTGTCTATTTTTCTGGTTCCATGCAACATATGTAAATAAAGTCAGCTTTTCAAGGGAAAAAAAAAGTATGGGAAAGAATAATTTAAGAACTTCATTAAGTTAGGTAACTATTGGATTTTTGTTTGCAGCAATTTGATCAGATAATAGAATTATACTTTTAAAAAATCTGTTTTGAATATCAGATGCTTTATTAAATATAACAATTTGTCCTTCTGCTTGCACTATCCCCCCATTAGTTTATAATTGGATCTATCAAAATGTAATATTCTACCAATCAGTTTATCTAATGATTGAATCCAAAAGCAATCAAAAATCCCGACAGTTGTTTACTTACATTCATTTCACACTAACGCTTTAAGTGGTGAGAAAATGCATATGAAACAGAAGAGAAAAACTTATATTTTAAATGTCACATCTGAGAAGAATCCAATCTAAAGATTTACTATTCAAATCACAGAGAATGTTGCTCTGGTCTCTCCTATTTAGAGGCTTCTCTGTATATTTTATTTGTATGGGAAAACTGTTTGGTCATAGATTTCTTCTATTTTAACTATTGCATCCAACCGAACCATTTTGAAAAAAAGAACAAGCAAAAGTTACTCTGTCAGTGAGTAAGTCTCTGAGAGACTTTCTCTCTGCAAAACAGGCAAACCACAAATGCTTAAAAAGAGTAAGTGATACTGAGGTATGAGGGATCAATCTTTTGTGTCATTTTGCATAATTTTGCACAATCCTTTCTGTGCAGGCACTAAACAAAGACACTAACTTGCTTTCCCAGCAGTTCATGGCAGTGCCTATGCAGACATCGATTTTTAACTCTGCCCCTTTTCTCACCCTTTACTTGCCTGGGAGACAGGGAGATGAGTTAGAGCTTTTGCTTATCTGTATGATGTTCTGGGTTGCCCTCTTAAATAGGGTTGACTCATGAAATTGTAAACCTTGGGTTCAAAACATGAATCACTTTGCTGAGAGGAATAAATGAAACATTTTCCAAGTGAACCCTTCCAACTTCCATTGTTTTGTATATTGAAAGATATGGCAAATCAGTAGCTCAGAGCTAGAAGACAAAAGAATAATTTCTGCTGTCACGAATGAGTGCAGCAATTGTTGAAGCACAAACTCTGTGACGGTGGAGTACATGGAGTTTAGGAGTTTTCATTCAACAGCTGATGTTTGACACTAACTCATGTAAATCCTATAAATCTCCTTGTCCAATGAAGCTGAGATCTTGACACAGATCTTACTACCAGCAGACGTGAATGATACGATGTTTTTAATTGATAAATGTATTTACATTCTCAGGTATTTCACTCAGAATAAATTACTCCATTGTAATTTGCAATGAAACAAAGCAAACTCTGAATAACAGCTTAAAACGTCACTACAATAATGAACCTTAGCTACTTAGAAGTGAATTTTTCTGTAAGTCATCTTTAAATAGAAATACTTATCATTTGGATAGCAACACTAGGGGGTCAAAAATCTAAGCATGGTTTAATTCCACTACAGAAGCCTTGAAGTGCTACGAATCACAATCCATGGCCTACAAAGACTATATGCTGGGCAAAAAAGGTGGTGTGCAACTAATTTTTACTTTGAATTATGCACAGAATCTCCACCACCAAAGGTATCATCCTCTTCAGGGATAAAAAAAAAAAAAAGAAAAAGAATGTATTGATCTTATTATTTTGAGCAAGGTATTGGTCATTTTTCTTCAAACTTCTCCTGTTACTGGGTTTACTTAAGTAATTAAATATCCCATTTGTAACTGCAATTACTAGTTAACAGATTATACACAATAATGATTAAAAGGTAGACAGAACACTGAAAGTGGACAGGGAGAGTTATCTGATCCAGTTCTGCAAGTGGTAACACATTTTGCAAAGTGAAAATCTGTATTGTTAGACTAATTTTCCTGGCTGTCTCTCCTACCAGCATGTGCAAAACTTTCACGCTGCCTCTGCTTTTCCAAGTCACAGGATGATATCTTATGTTTTGCTCACAGCTATCCACAGAGCATCTAATCCCCACCTCAAAAAGTCTTATTATGATGGCCTTACCTTTTCTTTTCCTCAATAAGGGAGGAAGTTAGGCTATTGAAATCCAAAGTCCTAATATTTATCCAGATTTCAAAGCCGTGCCTTTTCTTCATTGAAGCAGTGACTCTTCAATGTTTGGTATTTTCTGTGCTAGTGTGAAGTCAGACTGTGAGTGCCATAGATTAAAACAATTTCCAAATCCTGGATACCTTGAACACAAGGGTTACAAGCAGTGTAGCTTGTATTTTGATTGCTGCAATCTACTTCAAACTCATGGGCACTGTTTATGTAATCTTCTGAGTAGTACTGATGACACCTAAAATCATTTGTGGACATACATAAGTTTACATGATAATTTCTAAAATGAAAACTGATTACTCAATAAGAATTTACACAAATTAGAATATAACGATAATTTGCAAAGGATGAGAGATTAAAAATTATACAGGCCTTTGTGCTTTGAAGTGCTGAGAACTTTGAACTTCCACCAATGTCAGGAGACATTCTATCAGCTGCCGAACTGCGTCTTTCATTGCCGTGGTACGGTATGAAATCAAATCAATCTTTCAATAGCACAAGTTTTGGCCACAATTTTAAGATCAGGAAAGAGCAAGTATGCTTGTATCTGTGTAGGCTGTAAATTGGAGTTGCAGCTTTTTCTGCAATAAAAATGATATGATATGCTATTCAAAACTAACTATAGGATGAAAAATGAAAGTGACTATGTACTCAGGTTTGACACATATACATTACGTTTACTTCAGACACTGCTGTTTCTGCTGAATTAAGCATGGAAAGAGTCTAGCAGTCTTCTGGCCCAATATATGAAAGCAGTAAGACTTACTGAAGCCTAAATTAA
The DNA here is from genome assembly GCF_000690835.1 of Fulmarus glacialis. NCBI lineage: Eukaryota > Metazoa > Chordata > Aves > Procellariiformes > Procellariidae > Fulmarus > Fulmarus glacialis. The sequence goes on along the minus strand of NW_009221067.1, from coordinate 16,504 downwards.
TACATAACAGCAAACACTTCTGCACCAGCTACTTGCCATCTTTCCTTATAACAGAAGAAAACGGACAATACACATGGGATCTGTGTGCTATCCATTCAGAGGTCTTCAAACAGCATTCCTTAATTAATCCCCATGGGATATAGTTCTGAGAAATGGAGTAACTAGTTTCTCTCATTACTGAGTTCTTCTCTATATTAACAGTATGTTACACCAATGGGATGGCAAACTGTTATGAATTGGGATTTTACATTTATTTTATCACCCTTAATCCAGCCTTTCGCAAACAAGACCTCACATACACTGTGCTTCACTGTGCTCTGTCCATTTATGCCCAGAAAAGATAAAGCACAGATTGCAGCTGTTGCGACACTGCTACCCAGCGTTAGCAATTCACTGCTAATCTGGCAATCTGACCTGAAGGGACCAGTTTTAGGGAGAATGTAATTTAGTCATTATGCCCATTGAGTTTTAGGTTTATCTCAGCCTCTCAGTAGCTTCACCCCAGGCATTGTCAGTTACACTGTTCTGAATGATTGCTCATGAATTAATATGCAGTCTCTGATGCACCTGGCCACAACACTCTGAAGATGTTGGAAACTGAGACCTGGGACTTGAACTGCTGCTGAAAGTCAAGTGATAGCCAACAGAAGATATGAAAATCCTGGGAAAATTTTTTAGCTTCTTCAGCCAATGAGATTATGCCTACGTTATGCAAAGTCAAGAGGTTGTGAAGATCCCTCATCACATTTAAAGACTCATCCCAATCATAATTACTACCAAAGAACACAATAATGACTACCTCTAGGGCACAAGCTCTGTCAACTAAATAAATTAGATTTCTGCTGCAAAAAGCAGGTATCATCATCCTTTCTTATACATATTGATAACTGAATGTGCAAAATAAATGATAAATTTGATCTGAGGAGATCCTCTGGAAAACAAATAAAAGCCATTTTTTCTTTTTTAATCCTTGAATAATTTGCCCATTTCTTCTTCTTCATGTTTATTTCAGCAAGTATTAGACATAAAATTAAAGAAACAAAAAAAAAAGTTGCAAATGGCAGGGATATGATAACAAAAATATAATAAACAATCTGACATTGGGCTTATAACAGGCTTATTTCAGAAAAATAGAATAAAAATGGGAAAAAAAAAGTTTAGAGTAAATGAGGTAAAAAACAGTAAAGCCCAAAATTTTCATTTTGAATTGGATGTGTGCTATGTGTTTTTCATAATCTAAAATATGAGTAACAGTTTGTAATTTTATACAGTTGCTGGACACAAAAATGCCTTTCAACATTTACTGTAGCCAGGTTTTATTTGTGGGCTTTTTTCAGCCTAGTATCATCTATAAATTGACATCAAAGCTGTCACAGAATCACAGCATGACTGAGGTTGGAAGGGACCTCTGGAGGTCATATGATCCAACATCCCTGCTCAGGAAGGACCACCTAGACCACGTTATGATGGCTTTTGAATATCTCCAAGGTGGGAGACTCCACAACCCCTTTGGGAAACCTGTGCCAGTATTTCCTGATGGAGCCTGCTGTGTTTCAGTTTGTGCCCATTGCCTCTTGTCCTGTCACTGGGCATCACTGAGAAGAGCCTGGCTCCACCCTCTTTGCACCCTCCCTTCAGGTATTTATATACATTGATGAGATCCCCACTGAGCTTTCTCTTCTCTAGGCTGAACTGTCCCAGCTGTCTCAACATCTCCTTATATGTTGAGAGATATAAGGATCTTCTCCAGTCTCCAGTCTCTTCATCATTAGTGGTCCTTTGCTGGACTCTCTCCAGTATGTCCATGTCTCTCTTGTAGCACAGAACTGGACCCAGCTCTCCAGGTTTTGCCTCACCAGTGCTGAGTAGAAAGGAAGGATCGCCTCCCTTGACCTGCTGACAACACTCCTGCTAATGCAGGACATCATTTGCCTTTTTTGCCACAAAGGCACATTGTCAGCACATGCTCAACTTGGTGCCCACCAGGACCCCCAGGTCCTTTTATGCAAAGCTGCTTTCCAGCCAGTCAGACCCCAGCATGTGCTGGTGCCTGGGGTTGTTCCTCTCCAGGTGCAGGACTTGGCACTTCCCCATGTTGAAGTGAAGAAACAGATGTAAAAAGCAGCACACACAAAACTCACATACTAGCAAAATAAAACAAGTACAAAAGAAAAACTTTCTTTTCCTTCGGTTCCCACCCTTTACACGCATGAAAAAGAAGCTGTATATCTAGTTCACTGACCACATCACAGAATGGGGTAGCCAACACCTTTCCACACATTGAGTGTGCCTGATACTCCTTTGTCAACCAGCACTCATTGAGGATTCAGGATATCTAGGCCTCCTCATGTCCTCTCCCTGAAAGAATCCAAACTCTGTCATTTCCCATGGGATTTAACCAACTCACGTCTTCAGTGCTCCTTGCCACGTAGCTTGTCAGCTCCCCACACTGCATTTGGGAATCCCTTCCTGAAGATTTTGCCTCCTGTAATGGACTTTCTTACTGGAGATATGGCTGCCTATTCTACTACAGATGTTGGGGCTTAATCCACAGGTTTATACATCTGGTCTTTGCACTTTTATATATACACACAGAAATATATCTTTATATATCCATATATAGGTATTTATACATACCAACACGGATATTCCCTATATACATGCTATATACACTATATACTATAGGTGTGTGATATTACCCACACAGCTATATGTAAAAATGCAGGTATTTATAAAGACCTTAATTTTATAGTTGCAGGTGCAGCTGTAAATTTATGTTTATTTATAAGGTATAGCTAAAAGTTTATATTTACATCTAAGCATCTATCTTCAGTAACTGTAAGATTTTTGATATAGCTGTATTATGCTGAAGGAGACATCGGCAACACACATACACCTCAGAAAGGAAGTGTACAATTAATGTGCATCTTATAGTGATGGGCTACCTGCCACTTCAGTTCCTCTCAGAACAGCCAGGCCAGCTGGGATAGATGCTCGACTGACAGCATTGGAAGCGGCAGCAGAAAGCTGTAAATTATCACTGGTAAAAAGGAGGCTGTATATCTGCTTATACATCAGTGTGTCTTAAAGCCCTGGGAAATATGACAGCTGGTTCGCTGCTTATCCATTTTGTTTGCTGCATCTCTGATGTAATTATCAGTTGTGCAATTTATGCTTTTAAACTCAATAAATGTGTGTTCAGCATAAAAAAAAAAAGAAAAAAAAAAGGATCCACCAATTCCTCTAGCACAGGCTTTTGTTAGCTATGTGCTATGACACAGATCTTACTTTCCTCATGGACTGGAATTTTTTTTCTCAAAACTACTGGAGGAAGTAAGTTAGTATTCTTTCGTTTTCATGTCATTTTTCATTATTAAATTGAACAAGTAGGAATTGGAAAGCTGAGCAAATGGTTTCAGGGCACCCAAAGTAGCTTGTTTCTTGGACAGAAAGAACGTTAGGCTATGGAAAATATTAATTAACGGTTATCATTTGTGGGAGTTCTCAGCAGTTGACATTGAAAAGATCATTAATCTCCTACATAACTTTTTTTTTTAATGTTATTTTGAAGTTAACAGTAAATTTGTCAGTCTCCAGTGTAAATCCAGTGGAAGTAGCTGTCATAAAATGATGGACAGTACCATTGGAATTCTTCATGACTAAATACTAAATACTAAAACACGATATCGTGGCATGGACATATACCACTGTGGAGGTGATCAGAGTTTTGGAAGGTTATAGAGGGAAAGAAGACAACATCTCTTTCCCCCCATCAGTACATCTGCTTCAGAGCTGATCTGATTTTCCTGCAGAGCCAGGCTCTGTTCCTTGGAAAAGTACATTTATGATGGAGGTTACAGTCGAAGCCAGAGGTAGGGACACTGGAAGTGTATCCTCCAGCTGCTCTCTCTCTTTCAGACACGATCTTCCACAGACTCTTCACAGCAGTTTTTTATGAATTAGAAGGGTGAGAAAAGGAATTAAATATTCATTTACTATAATATTTTAAAGAAAGAGTGGAAAACAGTAAAGCTGCTCTTATAGAGTGTAATATTTTCCCAGTAGAGGAAAGAAAATATTTTGAAAATTAAAAAGTCATGAATGAATATTTAACATACATAAACAGAAGTCTATAAAATCTGTAACAGCTGTTTCAGATAAGATTTGTAACAGCCACTTAGTTTTTCACGAATGTGATAAAGTCTTCTGACAGAAAAAACATAATTCAACAAGTTAGTAAAACTCAATAAAGTGACTATTCTATTTAGGTCACAATGACATTTTCAAGCACATAAACTTTCCCTGCATTCAGGGGGCAGCTCTTACAAATCACACTGCATTCATAAATACCATTATGGGAATGAAGGGGGGTGAAAAAAAACCTGAAGTTTATTAAGATTGAAGTTGGCGAATGCTCACTTTTATTGTCCCTTGTGCTAATATCTTTCAAAAGTAAAGAGTACAGAAGGGAAAAGTCAGCAAGTGACTAGCATGGAGAAACAGGGAAGAAATAAGTACTGACAGTGATTGAATTATGTTGATCATATCAGCAAAACAGCTATCATTGGTACAGGAGACCTGAGACCATCAGCCTGGGACCATCTGGCAGCGATCATTGCAGTGCCTGACATCAAGCAGGTAATGTTAACTCCACCACTGAAAGGGGGCTATGAACTATGATCAGAGATACAGCCCCATCAATAGACATCTATTTTCCTGCTTTGCCATAAATGTCAGTGTCCATAGAACCCTCAATTATTCAGTGTTCTGCTGAAGGTTAAAGGCTTAGAACTGATTTTATAAGCCAGTCTTGACACATATTGTTTCCCCTGACCACACACACGCACATACACAAAATGCAGGCTGGGAATGCCACAGTAGATAAAGATCAGCTGTAATTCATTTGTGATAATTAGAGAAAAAAATGAGCAGTACTTAAGGTGAAGAAAAAGCAACAGACTTTGTTTCTTTGGAAAAGATTCTTTGAAAGCAAAAGGCTAAACACAGTCAGCTTGTTTTTGGTTTTGTTTTTCCCATTTTCAAAATCAACATTACAATTTTATGATGCACAAAATGGAAAACTTTCAAAAATGTCAGGTTTTGGAAAAGATTACTATGAATAATGTATTCCAATACAGCTTTGTCAAACTGTTCTATAGTACATACATTTGTAATTTCTTAACACTGAATTTACTGGGAAGTGACACTACTGTGCTCATGCTGTTCACACTTGTTTACAAATAGAGGCAGTCAGGCTTTGAGCTTCAAATTCAAGTGTCCAGATACTGACGTGACTTGCCTGAAAGCACCGGCAGGAAAAGTGTGCCGTGTTAAAAATTCATAAAGAACACTGCTTTTTATTTCAAGAGTAACAGGAGCAAAAGGTTTTTACAGTGCCCTGGGAAACAGAAAGTTCAAATATTGTGAAGTTGCAGGAGTAGATCAGAGCATACTATTCACAGTTAAAGCCTACAAGGCAGTTCTTTATAGTGTCTTGGGTGAGACAACTGAAGGAGAACTGAACCTGAGGACCCAATTTGCTGAGTTTTGTTCAGTCTGTAAATTGAGTAGTTTTTATTATAGAATCATGAGCTGCAAGAACTGCATATTGAACAGTGGAAAACTGTATTTGAATCTGTGTATTTCTAGGTTATCTAAACTTATGTTTCTATAACTCCTCCGAAATGTCAAATAGACCCATGAAGAGCTGATACTACAGATTAGATCTTTCAAAATTCTGAGTCTCATCAATTATTGATCTCATAGCTGGCTACTTTTTCAGACACCCTCACGTGGGAAATAGCCATGTTCAGGTTCCAGGCTAGAAGGAGACATGTATGGGTTTTTTTAAAACTGTTTGTGTGCTTGAACTTCCCTTTCAGAAATGCGTGCACTCACTTTGAGTTAGATCTAAAAGTCTACTACCTAAGGTGAAACATTTCTTTAACCTTTTATCCTCTTTATCCTGAAGTCTATACTGACTGCTAGCAAAACTGCTATGCACCACATATTTTAAAATATCTTTAAATGAATATTCAGCAAAACAGCTTTGTATTTTAGACAGTTTCTGAATCAGATCCTTCTAGGAGAGACAAACAATTAGAAACACTTGTCAAATATGTTATTTCATACATTTCATTAATATCTATCAAATGTCTGTCAGATGGCTGACTGAATCCGTTGAGGAAAATTAGTAGAGTAAAACCTCAGTGTTTGACAGTAGTCAAATTATGCAAAGGGGGTCCATCTCAACCATATGCACACAAATAAGGAAGTGCCAAGACAGCAGCATTATGGGGAAAGCTCACACTTTTGGGGGGGAAATCAGCATGACTGGTTGACCATCTGAAGTGCCAGCACCCTAATGCATGCAACATGGGGAATAAACAGGAGGAATTAGGAGATCTGTGTGCAGGTGCAGGCTACGATCACATTGGGCTCACAAAGATGCGGTAGGAAGACTCCCATGTCTAAAGTATACAATGGATGGGTGCAGACTCCTTAGGAAGGGCAAGTTGGGAAGGAAAGGAGAGGGAGTTGCCCTTCATGTGAAAAAATAGCAGGCACATATGGGGTTCTGCCTCGGGATAGGTGACAAGAGCTTATGGGTTAGAGGGTAAAAAAACATGGGTGATGTTGTCATGGGTGTCTGCTACAGGCTGCCTCAACAGGAACAAGAAGCAGATGAGCCCTTCTGACAACAGGAGGAAGTGTTATATTCATATGCCCTTGTCTTCATGGGACACTTTAACTACCATGATATCTGCTGGTAGGGCAATACAGCAGGCTACAAGCAATCCAGGGAATTTGTGGAGAACATTGATGACAACTTCCTAACACAGGTCATCAATGATTGGACAAGGGTAGCTCCCCTTCTGAACCTCTTCTTATCTACAAACAAGACAGACCTTGTGGGAGATGGGAAGGTCAGGAAAGCCTTAGTTGCACTGACCAGGAGATGATGCAGTTCAGGATCCAGAGAGAAGGGAACAAGGCAAATAGCAGAATCACAGCTCTGGACTTCAGTAGAGTAGATTTTATCTTATCCAGGGACCTGCTTGGAAGAGTCCAGGAGGGGTCCAGGAGAGCTTGTTGTTTTCAGGGATCACATCCAAGCTCAAGAAGAGCTTACCCCCATGACCAGTATATCAAGCTAATGTGGCAGGAGGCCTGCACGGATGAACAGGGAGCTCTTGACTAAACTCAAATATCAAAAGGAAGTATACGAAATGTGGAAGGAGAGTTAGGCAGCACAGGACAAATGTAGAGACTACATGCTGGGATGAGTTTAGGAAAGTCAAAACTCATCTGGAGTTGGACTACAAAATCTCCAGAGGTCCCTTCCAACCTCAAACATTCTGTGATTTTGTGATTCAGTGATTTTGTGAAATATTCACAGAAATGTCCAGCTCTCCTTAGTGTGTCTTAGTGAAATTTTACCATGTTTTTCTTTGCTTCATTTAGCCTTCTCATTCGTTCTCCATCCTGTGTGACAATGTGTATTTCCAGGTCATCTAGAATGTGTACCTTCTGTACACACATATGCAGTCCTAAAGCCTCCTACAGTTTTCTTGCATGCTGACAGCCAGTATCCTTAATACCCAGTGAAATGTCAACACCCTAGTCCTTTCCAGGCTAAAATGAGTGCCATAGAGAGGATGTGAGATTCCTATGTCATGAGGCATCTGCGAAGAAGCTCACTATCATTCATGAGGAAGTTCTAGGAAAGGATATAATGCTGTGATTTGTGAAATTATCTCCCAGTGGCTCAGGCAAGGTACAAGACTTCAGAACCCAGTTCTTCTAATCTCAGAACCTTTAGCAACAGTGGAGCAGAACATCAACAATTTCCATCCCCCCTCTACTATGGCAAAGCTGCTTGATATTTTCATTGGTATTATATAGCTGTCCAGTATGTTATGTCCTCCTCTTTTTTTTCCTGTCCTCCTCTTTTTTTGCAAGTTTATAAGGGAAGTAGTTGTGTTTTTTTCCTCATATCCTCTAGCCAGAAAGAGAAAGGTCTTTGGTATGGGATGAAGGCAATCTTTTAGTCATTCCCCATTATAACTTCTGATGATTAACTATTTCTGGTTTATTTGGAAAACTAGGCTCAAACTATATTTAAGGGTCTTGATGTAGGTTTTCCTTGCTACTGAGGATTTTTAAGCATATTTTGCAAACGCATCACTATAACAAGAGGATTGGCTGCTTTGTAAACCCCAGAACAGCATTGGTTTGATGCAGTATTTCTTTCTTTCTAATGACGTGGTACATGTAAACAGCTGGATTGGAAAACTGAGCATCCTGAACTCACAAATTTTCTCTTTACGCAAAATCCTATTTCAATTAATTTTGGTTGGATGAAGAAGCAGTCCCCTGGGGCCTCTTCTTACACACCACAACTCTGTAGGCTCCCATGTAATACAGATTTCCACTTCCAGCAATAGATATGCAAGCATTTTTCTCATATCTTATTCAAGCCCTTTGTTTCCCACTGCCTAGCCTTCTAGTCTCTGCTTTTCACTCTCACCAAAGCAAAAAATCCAAGGTTCCTGCGGCTCTGCTACAGCTGCATGCCGCTACAGCAATGACTATACAAAGTCTTGAAGGTCAAACATCACTTGAGTACAGGTTCAGTGCCTATTAGCTCAGATTTTAATGACATCTTTATTCACCAAGAACATTGTGGAAATTCTCCCTGTTAGACACTCTAACACTCTAACAGACAAAAAATCATCTTTTTATGATTAGCATATGCACAAGTCAAAAGATTCATCTCGAAAATGCTGCCATAGTTAAGGAAAACTGTCAAATATCTCCCAATGAGTAAGAAGGTAAGGAGATGCAATTACAAATAAAATGCCTTCCACTTATTAAATAAATAAAATAGTGTAGAGATAATTCTTGTCAAAATTAGGTGTATTATCTTTGAAATTTACTCATTTTAAATCTGATCACCTTTTTCTACCAGGAAAAGACTTTATCAGGCTGTGCTGGTTTTGGCTGGGATAGAGTTAATTTTATTCATAGGAGCTAGTATGGGGCTGTGTTTTGGATTTGTGCTGAAAACAGTGTTGATAACACAGGGATGTTTTCATTACTGCTGAGCAGTGCTTACACAGAGTCAAGGCCTCTGCTTCTCACCCCACCCCACCAGCGAGTAGGTTGGGAGTGCACAAGAAGTTGGGAGGGGACACAGCCAGGACAGCTGACCCTAACTGGCCAAAGGGATATTCCATACCATATGACGTCATGCTCAGCATATAAAGCTGGAGGAAGAAGAAGGAAGGGGGGGATGTTCAGAGTTACGGCATTTTGTCTTCCCAAGTAACCGTTACGTGTGATGGAGCCCTGCTTTCCTGGAGATGGCTGAACACCTGCCTGCCAATGGGAAGTAGTGAATGAATTCCTTGTTTTGTTTTTCTTGCGTGCGTAGCTTTTGTTTTCCCTATTAAACTGTCTTTATCTCAACCCACGAGTTTTCTCCCTTTTACCCTTCTGATTCTCTCCCCCATCCCACCGGGGGGGAGTGAGCGAGCGACTGTGTGGGGCTTAGTTGCTGGCCGGAGTTAAACCACGATACAGGCTGATACTAAAAGAAACCATTAATCATGTGATGATCATAGTCAAAAGACGCAAAACAGTTTAGACAATATATTCTGCTACATGGCCATATTCTTGTTCATTTATAGAGTACCATTAGAAAATCTAAATCAAATTATGGTTTATTTTATAAGAAACAATGGACAGACATAGGATTTGTCATAGCCTGTATCATTCTGAATCTAGTCAAAAAAGCTATGTACTTTACTACTCTGAAAAAAACTACATGTTTTGTAAGAAGTCCCTTATGAATCAATCGATACATGGATAGGTAGATCCCTAAGGCAGAACTGAATGTGAGGAAATGGATAATACTTGCATCTAATAGGGATTATGGAAGAAAATATTTTTGTTGTGTTCTCTCCTGTTTCAAATATATCAAAAAACCCAAATACACTGAAACAAAAAAAAAAAAAATCACCTTCTTATTTGGTTTGTTATCAGCAAGTATTCTAGGTAGTGACATGTTGTTCTCCTCTTACGTGGCAACACAGGTGTTCAGTTGGAATTTGGATGCTCAGACTTCCAAAACCAGGAGTTTCCTTTTGCTTGAATTTTAAGGGCTCATTGCCAGACCTTTTCATATGACCAAATTTTAATCTTGAATAAATTACTCATTACAAATGTTTTTCTCAGTTTCAATATATTGTTACAGTTCCTGAAAATATTAATCAGATTTCTTTGAACTCTTCTTATGCTTGAAAACAAACAAGGCTATTTTATTTAGATTTGCTACTTCCTTTAATTCCTCTACAGGGTTTTGACATTTGAAATATTTTCCTTTTATCTTAATGATTGCAGTAAATTTTAATAAAATTTTCATTTGCGGCTTATTTAAATTCAGGGATGATTCTGGCTACCTTAATAAATACTTTTAACTCTCTAAGGATAAGTCCATCCGGAATCATATTCTCATCTGGTCTTATTTCTTTTGTATACAGGAATTTTTAATGATTTGTATATCCACTAATTTCCTTTTTTTTTTCAGTGTTCCAAATTCTGTCTAATTCCCAATTTTCAACATCTTAAATTGTATTGAACCTGCTCTGAAAACAATTAATCTCCTGTTAAATCTTTCTTTGTGTACTTTCACTCTACAATCCTTTTTAGAATAATATTGCAAACAAATGGTATTATCTGCCCATCGCCATTTTCCTTGTAATTTGATGATAGAGACAACAGATAATTTATAATCTAAGAGATTTCCCATTCGAAATGATTGCCAATTACTGCTGTTGGGGAGTATACTGATACATCACATTCCTTTGTCTCAGATACCCTTTTATACTCATTACAAAAAGTCTGAAACATACTTTTATGTTTCAGATACTACTACAGCTTGCTACTCTAGAATAATACCTATTACCTAATACCTATTGTCCTAACAGAACATATGCTTTCTAGAGAGCAGTTCTGGCAATTTAAAAATAGTTGATAAATTGTGTATGCTTCTTTTGTCAACATGCCCATATCAATGCATTCAAACCTTCATCAGACCTTTCCACACTTTTCGTACAGCAGGTCCGAGACACTCCACAATGGGTTCTGGTATAAGAAAGCAGTCAAAGAATAATCTAAAATAATCTGGACAACACTTAAATATATTTAACCTTGAATGTCTATCTCGCAAAACTCAATAAGAATTAATATGCTGAAGATCTACATGGAATAGCCTTAGCTGTTACAAATGACTGTATATTGTACATACGTGCTCTTCTACAAAGGTATCTAAGTACAAAATGTTGTTAAGACAGCAAGTGAAATGAAGTGTCTAAAAGACAAGTTTCATCATGGAATAAAGAAGAACAAATACGGCATTGTAGCATAATCGCTCTATGTCACTGAGCCTGGTACTGCTCACAGCCTGACTCTAGTTCTAGGTACTAAAAACACTTGACAAATCAAGTTCAATCAATAAATGACTCCTGCGAGGACCACAGATATTTATTTCCCTTTTGGCTAAATGTTTCTTTTGTTATCATTGATCACATTTGGTACAACAATTGAGTTATTGCAAATTCTAGCTGATTAATCTTCTTTGAGTATTCTGCTTCACTGGACCTGCCAGTTACATTTTTTTTTTTTCACTTCAGACAATTCTTTAGTGTTCACTAGCTTTTGAGGATGCTGCTTTTAGGTTGAGTGCAGTGGGAAGCATAACCAAAATGTAATGTAGCCTTCAGTGTACAAGGTTAAGAAATCTTCCTTTATTCTCAAATGGTCTGTATTTTTTTCACAGTTGTATCTAGAATTACTGTTGTATATGGACTGAAAATGCAAAATTATGGTTTTAGATTAATAGTTAGAACCATCGGAGTAAAGACTGTGTAAACCATTTGGCTAATATCATACTCCGTTACTTTCTAAATTGTTCATCATACTGCCTAAAGAACAAAGAACAAAGGAAGAGCTGAGACAAGGAAAGATACCGGCTGTTCTCTTTAAGAAAGGGGTCATTGCAGGTAACTCCCTGCAAGCTGGAGAACTTTCCTTGCTGCTTGTGAGACTAGTGCTGTTCAGTAAAGCTCCAAATAGGAATGTCTTGTCATAATGCACAATCTATCTCGTATGCAATGTTGACTCAACCCTGGATCTCAGAACACCTTAAAATGAATGAGTCTTGCTTTGCAGATAGGAAAAAAATTTCTAAAATAGTAAAATACATTGCACAGTTTCAGCACCTGTCCAGTGGAGCCACTTGTGATGAGCCCTGACTGTCCACTTTGTCACATGGCTTCAGAATACTGCCACTGAGTGTTCATGTAGTTCCTACTCTCAAATAGTAACTAGCCTTGTAATGAGTGTGAAGCTTCCAGAGGAAGATAAAGCCAACGTTTTTATTTTTTAGTAGGGTAGCAAAGAAACACATAAAAGATAAAACCAGTTAGGAAACAATGAAGAAACGTCCCCCACACCCCTCTCCACTTCCACCTCCCCCCGCCAAAGAGACAAACCACATGGCAATTTTACCTCCTACTGATAACGGAATTTCCAACTTTCATCTTCCAATTGATCACACAGGAGTCTTCAATAAAAACACTTAAAGAAATATGGGTACATCAGACTGTTGTTACTGCTTGAAAAAGTCTTTAATCTATTTGTGGCAGAGATTGTGTTCCTAAGTTAGTTAACAAGATGATGCTATCACATCACCTTGCTGTTGGTAAATCTTGACACATTTCTTCTACCTTGTTTCTAGCAGAAAGTGTTTATGTTATAGTGCCTGTGTTGAGCTGAATGTTTATAGGATGCCACAACTCTGCCTGAATCATCAGTTTCCTCATCTCCTTCAATGGTCATACGGATTGTAAGTGTCTCTAAATAGGCATCTTCTGCTGAGATTCAAATCTTTCTCACATTTTGTTTATAGCTGTTTCTCAATGCAAGATCCCTTTCTGTACCTTGCATGATAGAATTGTAAAAATGATCAAAATATTTTTGCTTTTCCTTCGGCCTTGCTTTCCTCTCATTGAGTTTTGTGAATGCATCAGAATAAATGTTTCAGCACAAGAGTTTTTGCATTGTTTCATTTTTGCTCTGCAAGTCACTATAAATACCTCTATTTCTTCCTCATCCGTCATTCTTGTCAATTTGAGTGTACATCTCTTAGGTGTGTAAAAATTGCGACAGTCGATCCCAGTAGTGATGCCTAAAACTTTATCTTCCATCTAACAATGAGGGCTAATATGATCACAAATCACCTCAATGGAAGGACAAGGTGTATTCTTATGAAACTTTTAGATATCACAGTTGCAGTCTATTGCCCATATTTAGAAAGACCAAGAATTCTGCAGCAAGAATTGGAGAATATTATTAACTGTCTTATTAAGACAAAGTGCAAAATCACAACTTCTATGGACAAATTAGAAGAAACTTTGCTACAGATTGGGGTCTCACTAACAAAATGAAAAGACAACTGGACATAATTGTTGATGATAAAGCGATCTAAATGCTGTATAGCCATGAACAATTTAATTCCAGGAGGCAGCAGGTGGGGTATTTTAAGTAAAGAGAAGGAAAATATTAATTCCATTGTACAAGTCTTTACCAAGATTTCATTAGAATATCAGGCTCACTTCTGATAAGCTATGTTTAGAATGGTAACTTCAATGCAAAACCAGCCTACTCAGATGATAAGGGGTTTTAGAGAACAAATCTTAAAAGAAGAGACTAGTGAAAAACAAGTTGGGGCAGGATATGATTATTTTCTATAAATATATTTACTTGATAAACACAATGGAAAGACAAGGACTGTCAAAACTACATATGCTTGTACAAGATCAAACGAATGTGAAAATTAGTCATGGATATATCTTCCCAGCAAATGAAAAGAACATTTCTAACCATCAGAGATGAAGTTCTGCTGTGGTTTTTTGAAAGATGCAGCGGAGGCCTGGAACATACATTGACTAAAGATGATATTTGAAAACATCTGCTAGACTCCATGTGGTCACCAAAATAAAAGCAAACAATGGTAATATTCATACATTTCATAACTATATATACTTGTAATTTGAGCTGCATACACATGTAATACATATATATATAAAAATATATGTTTATACACATACATGCACATATGTATTCTTGCAAGCCTAATGTTTGAAGTGTTATATGTATTTTACTTAAAACAACTAAATATATTGTTTGTTTAATTTGGCTGTGACACTGTACTAAACAGACCGAGCTGCTAAGATCTAGAGATTTTTCCTGAACAATTGTGCATTCAACTAAAAAAACTGTTAAGAACAGGATCAACTCAAAGACCAGGGTACATTGTCTTGTTCATTGGTAACATTTCTTCTAGCTTTGTTAGATTCCTATGGACTTATCCTAAGACACAAGCAATCTTGAGCAATTCAGCAAAGCTGTTCCAGCCCTTCATCCAGTTCATCAATGAAAATATTTAAGCACTCATAAAGCCTCTTTAGATAGTCCATTATCAGCTTCCTTTTGTATTAGAACATGACCATTTTTTTCCTTCTCTTTCACTGCTGTCTCTCAATCAGCATTGATCCTTGTTCAACTCCGCCATGAATGAAATTTCAAGTACAGGCTGTTCTTTGAAACACTAACATAGACATTCACTGTACATAAATGAAGTTATTTGTAACTCAGTCAGCAATGTTCCAACAAAGATAAAATATCAAGAGGAAGAAAAAGATTTTTCTTTTTTTTTTATCAATGATACTGGAAATACTCTTCCATAATGAGCAGTTTGAGAGTCAGGTAACATCCATTTTTACAACATCTCCTTATATGACTCTTTGTGTGTGTGTGTGTGTTTATTTGTTTACCTGCTTAATCAGCTATTTTACAGCTATTTGACAGAAAATGTGATTTTTAATTACACCTTAGACCAGTTGATAATTTACCAGTTTTCCAGTGTGGTGGGTTGACTCTGGCTGGACGCCAGGTGCCCACCAAAGCCACTCTATCACTCCCCTCCTCAGCTGGACAGGGAAGACAAAATATAACAAAAGGCTTGTGGGTCGAGATAAGGGCAGGGAGATCCCTCACCAATTACCGTCACGGGCAAAAGAGACTCATCTTGGGAAAAAAATAAATTTAATTTATTATCAATCAAGTCAGAGTAGGATAATGAGAAATAAAACCTAAATCTTAAAAACACCTTCCCCCCACCCCTCCTTTCTTCCCGGGCTCAACTTCACTCCCAAATTCTCCACCTCCTTGCCTCGAGTGGCACAGGGGGATGGGGAACGCGGTCAGTTCATCACACGTTATCTTTGTTGCTCCTTCTTCCTCACACTCTTCTCCTGCTCCAGCATGGGGTCCCTCCCATGGGAGACACTCCTCCATGAACTTCTCCAATGTAGGTCCTTCCCAATGGCTGCAGTTCTTCACGAACTGCTCCAGCATGGGTCCTTTCCATGGGGTGCAGTCCTTCAGGAACAGACTGCTCCAGCGTGGGTGCCCCCTGGGGTCACAAGTCCTGCCAGCAAACCTGCTCCAGCATGGGCTCCTCTCTCCACAGGTTCTGCCAGGAGCCTGCTCCATCACAGGATCTCCATGGGGTCACAGACTCCCTCAGGCATCCACCTGCTCCAGCGTGGGGTCTTCCATGGGCTGCAGGTAGATATCTGCTCCACCATTAACCTCCACGGGCTGCAGTGGGACAGCCTGCCTCACCATGGTCTTCACCATGGGCTGCAGGGGAATCCCTGCTTCGGCACCTGGAGCACCCACCTCCTCCCCCTCCTTCTTCACTGACCTTGGTGTCTGCAGAGTTGTTGCTTTCACATATTCTCACTCCTCTCTCCGGCTGCTGTTGCACAGCAACTTTTCCCCCTTCTTAAATATGTTATTACAGAGGAGCTACCATTGTCACTGATTGGCTTGGCCTTGGCCAGCGGCAGGTTTGCCTTGGAGCCAGCTGGCATTGGCTCTATCAGGCATAAGGGAAGCTTCTAACAACCTCTCACAGTAGCCACTCCTGTAGCCCCCCCTGTTACCAAAACTTTGCCACACAAACCCATTACATCCAGTCATTCCAAATATGATTCAGATCAGGTTTGGTTTTCCAATTTTCTTTTAATGTGAATCTGCATGGCCTGAAAGAGATTTGATTATGGCAGAAGAGCGTACATCCATTTAGGTAAGTTCTGCCACCAGGAGCACATGGCTGAAACAGGAGAAGTTTCTCTGCAGACTATACAAGTCCGCAAGGAAATCTGGGAATCTCAATCAAAATACAGGTCAGACTGTGAGGCTGGAGTAGCCAGCCTGACTGATGTCTAGGTCATAAATATCTGCTTGGTGGCCAAAATAGATCAAACTTTCAACATGCCAATGAGAACCAGAATGAATATGACCAAGTGTGGACCCGTGTGTGAGATTCAGGGTCTTGTTCCCCAAAGCATAGAATCATAGAATCATAGAA
>NW_009221066.1:81370-81716 GCF_000690835.1 Fulmarus glacialis | reverse complement strand
GGGTGGCGGGGGAAAGGCTCCCCGCTCTCTGCCTTCGAGGGCACGCTGAAGGCAGTGTCAGCTCTCGGCCCCGATTCCCGCCCTCATTTTTTGAAGCAGCTGTGCCCAGCACTGCGTTTTGGGTGTAAATAGAGCTGCGCCCACTCACGGTGGTCCTGTGACCCGGCAAGACTAAGAGTCCTTCTCTGCTCACCTCGGGAGCCGTTTATTGCCAGCTGATGTACCTGTGAGTCTCCGGGCCAGGACGTCTCCAAAGATGGCCCTCATTATCTGAGATGCCAGCGAGCACCTCTTCTTCCGAAGCAGCCCAAGCCCTGCCCCGCACAGAGCACCACCGGCAGCATTT
>NW_009221066.1:39494-81358 GCF_000690835.1 Fulmarus glacialis | reverse complement strand
CATTTCTGCAAGTGCAGAAACAGCTCTGAGAATAAAGGGGTTGAGCAAAGGGGCAGCTATGTCCTCAGCCAGCCAGTGTGCAAACACAGGAAAGGTCTTCTCCTGTCACCCCTCTCCTGCGCTCACTCTCTTGGTCACTCCCTCCCTGTCCGTGACTATGCTCAGACCTCCAGGCTGAAAGGGAAGCTTCAAAGGACAGAGGTTTGCCTCTGCGGTGCTTAAAGGTACACCGGAAGACCAACCGGTACATAAAATGCATTATGGAGATCAGAGAAGGTGAGCCCCAGCAAGAGGCAGAAGCTGCCTCAGTCACAGTCAGACCAAACATCATGGCAATTCATTTAGTGTTTTCCATAATTAGTATTTTCAGCAGAGGTCATGTGAATTCTTTATTCTAATACAGTTTCTTTCCTGGCACCGCTTCCTTTAGTTCTTTTAGTTCCCAGATCATGTCTGTGGGCAACAGACAGTGATGGTGGGAGGAGGAGCAAAGCGAAGGTGGGCTCGCGGCAGAACATGCTCCAAGACCCCGAGAGCTGATTCTGAAAGGGCGCAGCATCGCTTACATGCGGGAAAGCTGCCCCGGCCTCCCAGCAATTCCAGCAGACAGGAAGAAGTCATCTTTCTGATAACTTCTTAAAAGTCAGGTTTGAGGTAGAGCAAGCCCCAGCACGGGCTAGCCACAGCTTTACATCCTGCTACCCAGCTACTCACAGCACCCCCAAAGTCCTGATGACCCGTAACTACATATTTATCTGACTGGTTTAGCACACTCAGAATGTCACCAATATAATTACTGGGCCACTAATACGTCCCATTTGTGCCGCTTTACTCACTTTTTCCTCAAATCACTAATTCATTCTATGCAAAATTAGCTTTCACATGATGACTACTAATGATTATCCACAGAGAAAAGATGGCAGTTGCATGATTATTATAGTAAAATAGGTAGCTTAGTCATCACTCCGGTTTATTTAGGGCCAACATATTTAGTGCAGGGCCCTCTGGTGGTACCTTTCGTTATCTTCAGGGAGTCCTGTGTAAAACCCATTTCACTATTTTCATATTTTTCTATGTTTTGTCATAACACAATCTGTGTAATAGATCCATCATTAACTTAATTTTGACAGTGCTTTTTCCTGATCTAGCTCTTAACCATTACAGTCATCCCTTAATTTTCCATTATACAGTGTATATATATGTATATACAGTGTATATATATGTGTATGTATTTTGTATATAATACAAGTATTTTTTTTTTCCTAACAGATTTCGTTGTTATTTCAAAGTATTTTCAAAATGCATATTTTCCAGAACGATGACTGGATAGGATCTCTTACAGCTAGTGAAAAACCACTGAAGTTTTCCCAAGTAACTGTAGTTAGCTACTTCCTAAACTTACCTTTCCCAATTCTATTTGTCTTCATGGGCCAGAAAGATAATTTCAACCTCTGGGGGTATCTGTGCATCCATACTTGGTGCTGAGATCTGCTTGCCTGCATACATGTTCTCCTGGAGTGTGCACGTGCTTTGTACACTTGATATCAGGTACTTTATGTTTTTTGCAAGCAGCACATGCATTCCCTTCCGTGATTGCGCTTGTGGGAGAGGGAGGTGGAGTGTACATACTTGTACCCTGGTTTCCTCTCAGCTATGGAATCCTTAATGCTAGAAAGTAGTCCAGATTCTAGAAGAGATGTCTTCTTATGGATAAAGAATCAAGATGCCCCATGTCAGTGAAGATGGCTCTAGTTGGCTAAGGAGATGTATTGAGTATTTCTCCATAGGACCAGTATGTCTCTCGCTGCGGAAGACTACTACTCTACCATGCTACATAATGACAAACCAAAAACACAGAGACAAAAATGCACGTTTGCATGGATTCTCCAACCTTTGTCCCAGAGCAATAGGTTGACATCATCTGTATGACCTTGGTTGAAATGATGAGTAAAACCTAGATCCAAAATGGCCTCGCTTGCAGTAGACCTACCACAATCATTTTGAGTCTTGCTTGTCTGACTGGGGTTAAACCACAACAAGTTTGTACCCAACTCTCCTAAGAAATAAAATGCACCTTACTGTTGTGGTTTAACCTGGCAGGCAGCCAAATACCACGCAGCCGCTCACTCACTCCCCCCCCAGTGGGACGGGGAGAGAATCGGAAGGGTGAGAGTGAGAAAAACTCGTGAGTTGAGATAAAGACAGTTTAATAAAACAGAAAAGGGAGAATAATAATAATAATAATGATAGAATATACAAAATGAGTGATGCACAATGCAGTTGCTCACCACCCGCGCTGACCGATACCCAGGTAGCGATCGGTACTTCCTGGATCACGCCTACCATTCATATACTGAGCATAATGTCACATGGTATGGAATACCCCATTAGCCAGCTGAGCTGGCTGTCCTGATTATGTCCCCTCCCATCTTGCGTACCTAGCTCAGTCAGTAGACATGGGAGCTGTCCTTGGACTAGGAGGGCACTTAGCAACAACTGAAAACATCAGTGTGTTATCAACATTCTCCTCATACTAAATCCAAAACACAGCACCAGGAAGAAATTTAACCCTATCCCAGCCGAAACCAGGACACTTACACATGAAAGGTAGCATCAATCACCACCAAATCCTATCCGTGATTTAATATGCCTTCCTGCACAGCAGGATCTCATCGGTGTCAGACTGACCATTTAAGTCACAGTGTCATTCGGTGTGGGAAGAGGGGCAGGAAGGGCCACAGCATTTCTCCAGCGTTCCTGAGCTCTGTACCACACAAGACATACATTACAGGCCTATAAGGACGTTACAGCTCTTTAAGCGGGGAGCAGCAGTATTTCTCAACCCTACCAAAACCTTGACTCGCGCTGCCCCAATTCATTACAGGAGCTGAAGTCACTGTATGTGCGAGTTGCACTAATTAACGTGAACCGACCATGATTGTCAGGACTGCACTGCTTTGTGAGTGATACCGAACAGTAGCTTCTCTGTTGCCTCCCAGAGACTGATCATTTCTCCAGCTGAAAACCTAAGCTAATTCATTGAGAAAGCATTGCATCATCCTGGACCAGTTTGTCCCGCTACAGATCTATAGCACGTGATAGCTCCATTGGCTCTCAAAGCTTTTCCTTGAATGAATCTGCTATCACAACTGCAATATATATTTGTCCTTTGCATTTAGTGACAGGAAAAATACTGATCAGATTTTAAACTGGTATTAGTCATCCTAAAGACAGCCGAGAGGAAGATTACTTACTGACAATTGTCTGTCCTAGTCCTATCCTTCCACAGGACGGCAAAGAGCCAGTTGGACAGTTGGACATTATTACTAATAGAAAGCAAGACCAGAAAGGACTTCAGAAACCACGTATTCCCTCTGAAAGGTTCAGGCTGCCTTTCCTTGTTTGCTAGATGTTTCCAAAATCAAGAGTGTAAAATACAGCAATATAGCGGCCCTGTTTTCTACGGGAAGTGATGGATATAGATACCAACACCAATACACATTTAAAAGTCAACAATACGCAAGTCTAACTGTAAAGAACAAAAAGGAAGCAGCTTTCATGGCAACAGAGGTGTCTGTAGAATTCGGACAGATGCGTAGCCTAAGGTGTAGTGCTGCAGAAGAGCTTTGCAGACAGTATGACCAACTTGCATTGAAGAGCGAGCAGATGTGAAAGATCAGTAACAGCAGCACCTCGTATTTAGCAAAGTAAAGCTTTCTGTCAATGCTGAAATAGTTCGGTATCAAAAATATATTGCACTGTCATTTCAGTCTTTTACATTTCATTTATGACAGCACCTTAAATGCAATGTTAAGCACAGAAACCATGCTACATCACAAATATGCATACCCAATAGCCTGCTTCGTGACAGGTTCCAAACCACTAGATTTCAGTAAGCACTGTAACCCCATGGCAGAATGAGCACATTTGGCTGGCAACAGCACCGGCAAATGCACCTTCCGTGGACGTCTGGTCCATACCAGGCTGGCCATCTGGAGCCACTGACCGCGTGGGGCCACCTGCGGCAGCAGGAGCACCTTCCTGCTGGCCAAGCAGCAGTTGCCACAGGCTTGGTACGAACTTCAGCAGCAGCGATGTATCTGCTGGTTCCTGGGCCAGGTAACCTTTTTCTAAGGTTGTAAAAGTGGGACATCCAGAACAAAGAACCTTCAAGGTTTGGCTACACTAAAGGCAGAATCTTAAGATCCTCCTAAGCAAACCTGGAAAGTTAATAAAATTTAGAATTTCAGAAAGAAGAGAAGCTTAGTCAAATGATTATATCAGAATTTTAGAGCCCTCCCCATGAATTTTCATCGCCTTTACCTTAATCCAACCTTGATGTAACACAGCAAAAAATGAAAGCCACCACAAGTCATCTGCTGCAATATATATTTTAATTCAAAGTGAATCTCGACAGTAATACACCATAAATTCTTATTTTGACACTCACCAAAATAGTCACCTGGAAAACCCGCTTTTTGTGACAAAGTACAGAAGGCTTGGTCACATTTAAATCACTGAGAACTAGAAAGAAATACTATCGCAAACTGTAAGAGACATTACATCCATAAAAAATTTTCCCAGTCCTCATATTGTAATATTGCACAGTGCAATTGCTACATGGCGAACTAGTGTAGCATAGAAATCCAAAGCAAAAAAAAAGCCACAAGTCTACAAATTGTTAAACAGTAACAGTTCAAACTTATTAATCAAGTCTCTATCACTGGGTATTTCTAGAACAAGTCTTCCTACAGCTTGCAGTGTGATTTAACTTTTACTTAACACAAACCAAGTTAATTAGCAGTAAAAACAGAAAATTTAAAAATTAAAACCAAAAAAAGTTAATACAGTAGCATATTTGACCAATAAAACACCCTGAAGTAAACTTAAAAACTGAACACAAGAAATTCATATAAAATCTTGCAAATTAAAGTAATATGCAGATATGCAATTCCATAGTCATGCAGTGTTTTATTTAAAAAAGGCATTAAAACGGTAAAGTGTATAAATGCTTCTCAGAGGATGACTTTTTTTTACAGAAAAGGCCCTCGCCCTGAGAGCTTTTTTTTTCTGCAGATGGGCCCTGGACACTTACAGTGACAAGAGTCCATTCTCTCAGAGTGTATTGCAGGATGGGGGAAAAGTCACCCGGTATATTGAATTTAAGCTGTGGCAGGATCCCAAATATTTCATTCTTTGAAATGCAGACATTTCTAAAATTACAATACATAGAAAGAGCAGCAAATCTAATTTGGGGCACATTTACAGCAACTTTTTCCTGCATCCGATAGGATACTGTTGTGATATACAGATAATTGTGTCAATTTAACAAGCACATTAGCTTAAAACCTTAAGCACAGTAAAAAGAAAGTACAGTAAATACATTAGACCAATGAAGATCCCCATGGCCCCAGAAAAAAATGCAGTATTTTTTTGTTATCACAATACAAAATTCATTTACTCCATTTGCATTGGTGATTCTTGGTGTGTCCATTGCCTGCAATGGAGTAAGCACCAAAAAAACGTCGTTCCCAACACAAGGGAGTGAACAGAAAACTATCTGCTGGACCATATAGCACAAGTTTGAAGTGGTAAGGTGGATATCCAATTTGAGCATTTTCTTGACTCCTTACATTTAGGCTTTATATATGTGTTGATAAGGTTTCAAATTCATCAGGATACTCCTAGTTTCTAATGTATACTTTATATACACACACTTGTACAAAATGCATAGAGTTGATTACTAAAAACACTGAAACTTTTGGGAAAAGTTAGGTTTCTTAATTTTCAGTGTGATTAAAAATGTACTGCTGGTATTTTTTTTTTTATGATCTAATACTGTTGTATTTTAGTTATTATTTAAAAAATAAATCAAATGTAGGCACATTTATTTCATTCAGACATTCATTAAATAAAACACTGCTTGTGTTAGTGGAGTAAAGAAAAAGATTACCAGTTATTAGCTTATTGACAGAGTTAAACTCAAATGCTTTGCACTCTTATTCCAGTCAACATTGCAAGGATTGTATTCCAGATTTTGTTTTAAAAAAAAGTTAAGTCAAGCCTGCAAGATGCAGCTCCTTAAGTATCTACACAATGCCAATATGAAAACACAAAAAAATTAAGTTACATCAATACATCCACTTATATGCAGTGATGAGCTCAAAGTTTATGGAGATAAAATACTGATGCAAATAACACACCCCAAAAAAACATATGCAATCATCTTCCATCATTTACAGTATAGTAGTTACGACACTTCAAACATGAAAACAAAATTAAAAAAAAAAAAAAACAAAAACAAACAACCAAACCCAAAACCCGGCTTCTATTTCATGTAATTAGACTTGTACAGAAATTAGAAGGCTAAGAAAGAACTAGTTAATCACCTAATTTCACAGCTATCTGAAGTGGCAATCATTATATAGCAGCTTATCTATGATACATTCAAGGTAAATGGTACAATTTATTACTTGCCCATAAGCTAAAACACAGCCTCAGCTTAATACCTTCTGTAAATCCCATCTCTACACTACAGTATACTTGAGGTCTATGAAAAAGTAGCTACCTTTTATAGGAAATGGATGATTAAGTCTTTGGTGCTGCAAAAGCAACTTCATTTGAACAAGACAAAAAACGAAAGAGACACACTTTCTAAGGAAAAAAATAATGCAAAAAGCATGTAATTTACGTCCCTGACGGAATGTATTAAATGAGCAAACACCCGCAACAGGCTAAAACAAATACTATAATGTAAAAAGACTAAAATCTCTCCCATGCATAAATGAAAGATTGCACACAAAGAACTCACATCTTTTCAAGCTTCAATAGTAAATATTCTGCTACTAGTTATTAAATACTGCATGGTTTGCCCAAGCTAAGATGAAACCACATCATGGATCAATGAGCACTTGGCTTTTTCTTTCCTTAGCTAGTCAGTCATGCCTACTGCACCTCTAAACATTTTATTATATCCAATTAGACAAACACTTTTAAAATAAACTACTTAGTTTGTATTGCAGTTCCATTTACCAGTATGAAATACTGTGTTGTGTGTCACTACTCAATAGCTACTGAATCAACTTTTCTTAAGCACTACTAAAGTCTTGTCTTGAAGCTAGATCATTCTGGGGGAAAAAAGACAGCAAAATTTGGCTACAGCAAAACATGCTGCCTTCTCAAAAAGGAAAACACACCCAATACTAAAATCATACCACACAAAACCCAAAATGAGCATTACGCTATCAAAAAAATCAGCAGATCTGAATTTTTAAGTGCTGCAGTCCTCAACATTTATATATAAGTAATAACATTAACAACCTCAAATATTTAAGGCACTATGTGTGGGAACAGTTTACAATGCAGCTGAGATTATTAGGACAACAACATTTAAGAGCAATGTTTAGGCTTTTTTTTTTGCCCATGCAAAAGACACATGCAATGTGAAGAACAACAGCTCAACTTTTAGATAAGTGACTCAACATTTAAACACCAAGATACGCAATACAAACAAGTTACTTCTATACTGTACTGCTGACATATGTGCATCTGTTGCTCTAGTTCTGTACACTGAATGGCTTCCCAAATGTAGACGTGTCTTGCACTAGTTAGAAGGCAATTTTATAAAAAATAGCAGGAGCAAAACCAGATTTCTGCTCCCATAAGTCACCTGTCTAAAGTTACTATATAAGAAGATAACATGACCAAAGACAAGTTATACCAAATGTGCAAAACACATTAAAAGTGAGTTTTTTAAAGCTCAGAGTTGTTTAAATTGCACCCAAGTCTACATGATTCAAAAAAATAATTTTCCTGTTGTGCCATGGCTAATATTTAATAAATACCATGTTTCTTCTGAAATCAAACTTCTGTATCATTGAGCTTCCTCAACATACTGTATTTGAGTTCTCACATAAATGGATACTGGCTGAGTTTTGTTGGACTCAATGGAAATCCTGTGTAAGCAGGTGATGCTGCAATGTATGAATGTGGTGGGAAAATTGGTTTGTATTGAGTCTGATGAATGGTTGGGGAAGGTAAGAGACGGGGATTTATGCCAACTGGAACTTGGTGTACTATACCACTGGGATGAGATATATTGTACGTTGGATGTTGTAACAAGGGTCTTGAGGTACATGGCGAGGCAAGGAGGTGGGCAACAGGTGCAGCAGTACTGAGGGGTGCCGACGACGGGTACGGAAGAATAGCAGGCTGTCCTCCAAGGTGGGTACTTCCAGAGAGATGCGCGTGCACGGTAGTGTGATTTGGACTTCCTTGCGGAAGGGAGAAAGCATGACCAGCAACGCTGGCTGGGATGTAAGCCTGCTGCCTCCGATGAGCATAATTTCCGTTCCATTCCTGCGGCCCAGATCCAAAGTGCTGAACCTGTCCACACACAGAAATGGGCAGGTCTTAATATTTCTAAGTATAAAGAGAGTTTGAAAAATGGAATAATGCACTAAAACTAGTCAACTTAAAATCAAGAGAAATATAGAGACAGGAATAGTTAAATGCTTAAACAAAAAAAAAAAAAAATTAGCTATTTAGATAGTAGCACAGACAGGAAATCTGACAATAAGAGATGATAAACAGAACACAAGTCATTTTAATGCTCTTGCAAAAAAAAAAAAAGATAAAATGCCATGCTGGGCTGTTTTAACAGAAATACCATGTATCACATGAGCAAGGTGCTTATTCCACTCTACTCAGCACTGGCTTGGCATCAATTGGAAGTGCTGCATTCAGTTTGGGCACCATAATGAGGCACAAAGAGGACAAATAGGAGAGAAATTTTAGAGGAGAGCAGAAAAAATAATAAACGGATTGAAAATATCTGAGACAACTAGGCAAACAGAAGTCTAGGGCTATGATCACAGGAAGATGTGGCAATCATTAACAGTTATAAAGAGAAAGACTAAAAATCAATTACTCCCAGTAAATGACACAGACTTCAAACTACATAGGGCATCTACCAAAGAAGGAAGGATCAGCATAAATTTTTGTAATGAAAATAACGCTCTACACTTTCTGCCAAGAGGCTGAGGAGCTGCAGTCATTGAAAAGATTAAAAATTAATACTATGCTAATCATATTAAGGTTTGCTTAGAATTAATTAAACCAATCCTTCTGCATAATCATGCAGAAGTGGAGATTGTGTCTAAACTATTCAAGTCATTATTGGTAAATCCTCTTATCTACATATAGCATGCTTGCATTCAGTATTTAACTTACAATTTAATATTCACAGTTACTCTGGAAGACTTATACGAACAGGTACTGCTCTTACATTAAATGTACCTCCAGATATCTAACCAAAAGCTCAATGCAGCTACAGCTCAAAAATTAATTAAAAGAGGCTTAAACTTGATGTCATGTGTAAACTTCAGTTGTCAGCCACAGCAGACATATTTACTATGTTGTTGGGTAATGGTAAAAGTAGCTTTTAAATTAACTTTGGGTATCTTCCAACATTGGATTGAACTACAATCACAACCTCTTCCCACCCCAGCTTTACTACCTGGCAGCAAAGGTAAAAAACAGTTGGGTTTGCTAAGCTCTATCTCATCTCCGGATACTCAAACTATAAGCATTTTCATGCACAGTACTAACAGAACAAGACTGAAATATAGCCCATTTTTAACTGCACACTATGAGCATTTTAGCATTTGGATGTAGGAAAAAAAAATACGCTAACATATTTTTCATTTTGTCTCATGCTTTGATTTTGTGTAGGCATTGGTAATTTTCCCAGTATGGCTTTTCTATCATTTTTAAAAATAAAGTCAGCTGCTTTAAAGAAAACGACCAAAAGTGAAAGATATGTATGACTTGCCCAGTAAGTTGAAATCCATTTTCAAAATTTGAACACTCCTGCAATCAAGTTGTGGACAACCTGCAGTTGCCATTTACAGCAATTGAAATTATGAGCGTTCAGCATGTTTGGAACGTCAAGACAGAAAAAATACTACTTAGATGTGAGTAAGTACACATACCTGACTGAAGTTTATATGTTGCTGATGGAATGCTGATGTCAGTTTTTGCTGACGGTTTCCTACAATAGAAGACTGGTTTATTCTTCCTAGGACAGACCGACCCTTTTTCAGTGGCTGGCATGTAGCATCTTCCAAGATATAAATGAACAATGTTATGTTTTTGTTGTCACTATTCTCTTCTAACAAAAGTTGGACAAAGTTTCATTTGCTTCAGCATACAAGGAGAAATAATAAAATAATACACTAATTAAAGTCTTAAAAACCAACACAATTTAGAAGTGTTTATTACAGATTAGCAGATACATGAGTAGGTCAAAATCTTCATATGTATGGCTATTGAATAAATACTCAAACTTCTATTCTTACCTACTGCTATAGAAAGAAAAAAAACACCTGAACTAACTTACCTGTATTCACCATCTGTTCATCAAGATGTAACCTGTTTTCAAGTCTCATTGGTGGTACCACTACTGTGCAAACAGCTGATTTGGTTTCAGGATTAACCGATGCTCTTGCTTCCTTATTTTTATTGGTATTAGCTACAAAGCCATTTTCCACAAATGGGCTGTCATGTCCCGAAGAGTCTGAAGTTGGGGAACCATCCACCGTATCACATCCACTCTCCTGTTCGTCGTCTGACATGCTATCAAAAAATAAAAGTATTGCATTGAAACAAATACATTTTCATAATATAAATGCATTTTATTAAATTACTACATAAAATTTACGGAAGTGAAACTACCCAAAGGTGGATAAAAATGTTACATTTTAATTATACAAGCACAGACATTCAGATGGCAGTTCAATATTCAAACGGATTCTAGCCATAAATTGCAAGGCTCAGAGAAAGGAGATAACTTCTACATAAAGACTTAGGTGTGTAACCCAACTTGCACCCACTTTGTAATTTATCTTTTAAATAGTCTTGTACTTATAAACCACCTGAAATTTAGATTTTTAGGTCAAATAAAAGGTTGAAGAAGATTATTTCATTTCTTCCTGAATCAAAACATAAAAGTCTCCCAATTGTTATTACACTAGCAAAAGACAACACACTGATCTAATTTTCTTCTAGAAATCAGCCACATCCCGGAGTCTGCGAAAAGCTGTCCCTGAGGCCCGTGAGAGTCAGGATGGGCTAGAGAGTGCTGAGGAAGCAATCTGCTCAGTGGCAGGCAGCTCCCTCTCATCTGCGTATCAACCACCAGCAGCTACACTAGACCTTACCTACAGAAAAATTAGGTCTCTCTGAAGCTCCTCCGGAGAGCACTGCCTGTGCGTGACTGATAGATTCTTTTTCACAGATTTAGATTAAGGAGACAAACGCAACCCTCTATTTAGATGGCAGCTATTTTGGCACTTGTGGTCTGTGAAATGCATGCTGGTCAAGTGGTGCAAACTCATTCATTATACCACTGCATTTACCAAAGCAGCTGGAAGGGGAAAGAGGTGGAGAAACCAACTCATAATAATAGCCTTTGCTAACATTTATCGAAGCTCCGTGCTGGTATCAGAAGAAGAAAGGGCTAAGAAGATGGTAAATGCCAGCTGCCAGAAGCAAAACCACAGTCCAATCAGTGGAACCAGAACCAAATACCTTTTAGGCAGCAAGTAGTAAACAACCTGGGAAAGGAAACTAATTTACGATGAGGTATATTGCCAGAAAAGATATTAATCTCATTTATGTATTATTTATTACACAAGCAAAAGGTACATCACAGACCCATCATTAACAAGAACAAAAAAGAAATTTAACTAGTCCTCAACTGGGACTGTGGCAAGTATAGATTATATAGATAGCAAGAGACATCCTTCACTTTAGCTCACTTAATGGAGCTAAAATGAACAGTATGAGGTGATGAGTAAAAAAGCGTAGACGCTAACAAAGGTTAGAGAGGACAGACATGAGAATTAAGAATTTCGTAAACTAGAACATGAAAACCCCAGTTTATATTAAAAATTGGTAGAATACATGCTTAACTTAAAACACGCAAGTAACAGCTCTGAATTCACTAACTTGACATATGGTCAAGTGCTTTGGTGATTTTATAGCTAATCTAACAGGTCCTTATAGCATGGCAATTAAATTAAGACAATATAAATAAAACCATTTACAAAATTTAATTTTTTGTGAAAAGTACTTTGACACTATGAGGGCCAGCACAAAAACCTGAAGTCTTACTCAACAGAGCTAAGTAATTCTGAATAGATTTTTTAAGTAACAAATAGTGATACTGTGACAACTACTGAGCAATTAATTATATTTCTATATTCTTAACTTTTTATATTCTTAACTTTTGATTCAAGTTACTAATTATATGACTTAATATAAGTCAAATGCTAGTGAAACCAGAATCTGACACACTCCTCTGCTATTGACACAAAGTTGAATTACAGAGGGGAAGTCAATTACAGGTCAGTTCCTCGCAGTTCAAAGAAAACACTGTAAAATCAGGCAGGTCTTCATAAAAAGTTCTCTGAAGTTTTGAATGTTTTGTCATTATAAAGGGTATCGTAAGCAGGACTGATAATGTTAACTATCAACCAGTAAGACTGCCTGATGCCTCCCAGTATATGACATGTCTTGTTACCTAAATCTTTACTAAAATTTAACCATTCGAATGGAAATTCTTCAAATGCTGCTAGTTAGTTTCTTGTTTCACAGTCAGAAATTACAAATGCTTGAAAATAAGACCAAGGAAATACACCTGGTTTAGTCCATCTATATAACTGGCAATTTTTTATTTTAGTATCTCCAAAGTCCCAGAAATAGCAGAAATTTGTCTGGGATTATCTTCTACACCAACTCACTCTGAAAAAATGAAAAATCTATCCATGTGCTCCATTACTATACTTTTGTTGTTGGATCTAGCAGTTGTATCCGCAGATTGAGTTGGATCAGTTTAGTAACCCAACAGAAAACTAATCCACCCAAAAACCTGTGTGACTGGATTAAGCGTAACACAAAGCTGCATCTTGAGTAAACTCAAAACCTTTCCCCAGTCCTAGCACTCACCAGACTATACAGACTATTCTAAGACTCCTTAGAATACGCCTTCCCAGCCCTGGACAGTACAGAGAATAACAACACACTACACCTTTCAGCGTATTCAGCGTCCAATACTGCAGAGATTTGTTCAGTGAATCCAAAGATTTCAGGCCTTACATAACAGCAAATGGATGACTAAGTCGTTCATGCATAAGTCTTTTTATACCCCCCCCCTTTTTTTTAGGGGAGAGGGTTGTGTTTATATAAACAGAATCATTTATATATATAAATTATCCATTAAAAGCATCATTAAGTCAGGCTGTCCAAAATTTAAAACAAATAAAACTGCCTGTACAGACTAGCAGTTCCATTTCCTTGTCAATACATGCTGTGATAGACTCTTCAATCACTTTAAACAAACTTTTCTTTCATTAGGATTCCAATCTTACTCATTTTGCACACTGCTCCAAGTTTGAATCACTCTTGTCTATATAGAAAGCTATTTTACAGAAAATAGGAAGTGAACTGTAGAATAAAAATAAAAGAATTGGTCATGCTTATGGCAGTTGCTTGAAAAAGTGAATTGTATCCCTAGGTCACAGAATTTCTGTGGGATATTGAGTAAATCATATTAAACCAAACTTTTCACCAATACCAGCAACTATATATCTCAAATGTTTCTTGGTCCACAAACTCGTATCTAGGAATCTGATTTGTAGAAACGCCACAAGTAGCTACAACTAAAATTTCAACATATTAGCACCAGAAGGGCAGGGACTGAAATATTAGGAAAAGCCATTTGCAGGTGCCCCAGCCAGAACATCCCAAGTCAGTGGGAACTTCTGACTGTGTCACATGTCCATGTTTTATGAGTGTCACACAGATAGGTGCTTTAGTGTGAAGCTCTCAGGTAGTGTGGGGAAAAAAAAAAAAAGCCGTAAAATAGATCAGATTTACATTGAATGTTTTTATAAGAGTGAATTTTGAATAACATGCAAAAATGAAGGCTTAAGCCAGACACCAAGCAGTGAAGATAAAAATATTTAAAAGCTGCTCATATGAACAGTGTTCACATAAGACAGGGTTATGTTTGGTAGCAGAAAAAAGGCATCAATGTCATTAAAGATTACAATACAAGATACACAATGGGAGAACAAGAGGGTGCAAAAATTAAAGATGTTCTCGTAACTTCAAATCTGTCACATCCTACTTCAGCTTGCTTAATTTTGCAACCTTAGTTTTGTTCTAAAGGAAGTTGCATGCAACATGTTTATATTTTCTGTGTGAATATAATTCATTCAGTATTCTGAAAACTTCCAACGTAGCAAGATGGTTCTGTTATGAACAATAAAAGAACAGTCTATGCTGTGCAACTGTAGGCCAATAAATTAATTTTTAAATACATCATTTAGCCTCACCAGATGGCAACACAACACGACTTTCGCATTTTTTATTATAAACCGAGTCTGCTGTATACTAGGATCTTTCTTTTTACTGAAAGGAGCACAGCTTTTTACCTGTTGGATCTCTTGCAAGGAGATGGACTGGACTGTCCCGAGGAGCTAGTACTCAGAGTGCTATCAGGACTGCTGAGAGAACACACGCGGTCAATGTTCAGGGTGTTCTGGCAGGCTTCACAGTCAAGGCTACCTTTACACCTACCACACAAAAAGAAAGTGAGCAAACATAATATCTCTCATTCGTTCTTTCCGTACGCCACTGACTTAGGTGTAGCTATGGAATAAAAAGGGGTCAAATACTAGAAAAGGTCCCTTAAATGTAAATTAATATCCAATTCCTTGTTTCTTTTACATCCGAAACAGATTTTTAAACCTTTTCAAAGTTCTTCTGGAAATTCTAGACTAAACATGCATTTTTTGAAACCTACTAAATGAATACATTTTTTACTGAATCAGTACAAAAACAAGAAGATAAAAGGCTTTACTACAACAGTTCAGAGCCTTGAAACATTTGACAAAGTTTAGATTTAAAATACAAGTTCCTCCAGTTCAGAATCATTATAAGTAAAAATAAAGTTGAACAAACATTAAACTTTTAAGCCCTCATTTAAAATGATACATGCTTCTTTGATAGCTTTGTGAAAGAAAACTCCTTTGGGGGACCACGATCACCATCTTTTATACCCAAATGCACACCTTTTCATACTGTTAGAGAAGTATTTTTTACCCATATATATGTAATGTTTATCTACTGGATGCTACTGCTAGAATGACAACATTGATTATACAAGGCCAGAAGACTGATCTTCAACAAATAAATAGGGTATGACAGTATTAAGCAAAAAAAAAAAAAAAAAAAAAAAAAAAAAAAAAAGAAAAAAAAACCCACCACAAAAACGCTGGACCAAAAAGTATCCTGTTTTGACCAAATCTGTTACAAAAGAATAATAAATTATTTGTTTCCTGTTGCAAATGCCTAATGTACATAGATTAATGAGGTAGACTTTTAAAAGTATTTTTCACTTTCAAATAATATACTGCTACAGAGTTAACTTCTCAGTGAAATTTGATGAGAAGTGCATTGTTTGTCTTTTTCTACCTCAGATTGATTAAATACAGTAGCTATGCTAAGACAGCTATATTTAAGTAACACCTTAATAAAAGTAAACATCGATTCTTACTCTCTCAGTGAATGCGTTCGTCCTATGTCATCTTCATCTGTGTCACTGCTGATGGTGATCACGCTGACTGCTGGGCTGGGGGAACCGGCAATGAAGATAGCCTGGCGCTGTTTGGTTGAAAGAGGTGAATCAGGGTCCAGCCTGACCGATGCTTCACAACAGTTACTTTCCTGTCCTTCTGAGTTATGATTGTCCTGTGCTTCTATACAACTTATTCTCTTTACAGCCTTCAGGTTAAGTATCTTTGGAGATATAAAGGCTGAATTTTGGATATTGGTATTTTGTAACACATTGCTCCTGCAAAGAAAACACACCATTTGACATTCAGTGAATCTGACCAACAGACCTGAAAACTGCACTATTTTCAACAAAACCAAAGAAAGCAATGTAGGCTAAAACACCATTTTTCTAAACTAATACAAAGAAAAACACAAAACAGGAAACAGAGTCATAAACACTTGGCACATATGATTTCAGACATTAATAAAAAAAAACCAGAAACATGCTAATAAGAAGCTATGTTGCCGCATCCAAACTAAGCAATATTTAAGACTGAAATTTGCAACAACATCGAATACAATACATTGAAAATCCCATTTTCTTATAAACGAAAAAAGAAACTAAAATCCCGTTTGGATGAAAAACAAGCTAACAAAACCTGGCCAGATTTCCTGCGAAGATTTTCCCTGAAAACAAGCTTCTCAATGAAATCCTTGCTTAAAACAAGACTGCTGAAATTGGCCTCTGTAGCCCATTATTAGGGCATCCCACAACTTTGCAAATACTTTGTATGGCAGTGAGGCATATTTTCTTCAGCAAGCAGCTGAAGTATTTTTGGTCACCAGTGAAAGACAGACTATTCTTAAGACGATTGTAAGGCATACTGCAGCCCTGTTACATAGTATCTCTTTATTTTTAGTTGTCTAAAGCTGATATATCCTCATGCACATAAGCTTAGGAATATCTCATTAGAACTACCTCAGTATATTCTTATACCTTTCCAAAGGCTATAAAGACAAATTTGCTATCATGATAGGCACATACTAATCAAAAGGAACTAAAACCTCTTACTATTGCAAGTATTTTTCCACCTAGTATGTATTACCAAAACAACACTTAAAACTCAGGGCAGAAAGAACAAATTTTCCCAAAAGACCGATTGAGTACAATTGTTGCTAACAAACATGCCACTTTTACAGGCTATTCCCCTGCCCATTGAACAGCAACTACAGATACACTATCTCTGAATGTTAGAAATATTCTACCAACCTGTTCTGACAAAGTTTGTTCCTCTTGGTAGCTGCAGGCTGAGGCCAGACAACATGTGCAATGCCCACACTAATTGGCTGAGGGGCAGACAAGGTTATCTGATGTGTTAAAAGAGGCTGTGGTATCATTGAATTGTAATGGGCGCCCTGGGTAATAATCTTCCTGAGGAAAAATAAAGGAAGTTTTAAAATGCAAGACATTCACATCCATAGATCTTGTTAAACCAAAGCCATTAAGGTATTGCACAAAACTACGTGGACTTACCCCCAGTCTCCAAGCCTCTGTGGACCAGCCACAGGATCAGAGGCCAGAGATGTAGCAGGACCTGCCACTGGTGCTACTTGCTGCCATGCAGGAACCAGTATTTGCTGGGTCTGATTCGACCATGTCTGTTGTGAAGCAGAGAAGATTTCATGATGCAAAGAATGACTGAATTTACATTAGCTGCTTGTAGTTCAGCACAAAACAGAAGAGGGACTGCAACAGAACTCTACAAGGCAAAAGTATTTACCAACTAATAATAAAGCAAGTAAGATTTTTACTTTAAAGTAAGCCAACCTGAGAAAGGATTCCTGCTCGAAACTGTAGTGGCTGAATTGCGTGGGCTTGGGTCACCAACGGAACTGCGTTATCCACCCTCAGGGAGAAACTGGTGGGTTTACTATGGTTTGTAGGAATTCCTATCAGGGAGAAAAACACATACCCAAGCTTTAAGCAGAACACCAGTCTTGCATATATTTTCTGAGCAGAATGCAAATGTAAAGGATAATTTTACAACATTTTACTATTTTTTCTTGATGTGTTTATTATCTAATTCCATAATTTCAAACCAAATAAATCAAAACCTAAAAGATTTTTGTTCCATTACGTATCTGCACAAATATTTGATGCTGTAATTTCCAGAAAGAACTGCCAATAGCTACTATTTGGAAACAGAATACTAGAGAGCGGAACAACTTTGGCAGGAAGTTCTGCAAAGCTAAGCATTTTACTCTTTATCACAAGTTACATTAGAAGTATTTGAAAGGAAGCAGACAAAAGTAAACAGAACTGAATTTCAAAGCTTCTCACAGCTGACTCCTGCACATCTCATGCTCTGTATTTCCAGCTAGCTGAAACCCGTTCCTCTTGGCTCTTACAGCTGGCAACGCCACATTTATAATGCCCCTATTTGTTACCAACTCTTTTGTGGGAAACAATGTAAAATTTTCTGTGTATGCCATCAAATATCTGCAGTAGAATCCATAATCCTGTTCCTCCCTTTATCAAAATAATGCAAACCGTAGCACTGTTGGAATATTACCACAAGAGCATAATGGGAAAAAGATGCATCTCATACAGATTTCATTATTGTCACAGGAAACTAACAAATGTATAGCAATGCTGCAATTTTTACTACTAATAATAATTTTTGACATAACAATGTTAAACTAAAATGAAAGAATTTTTTTCAAGAGATATTGCAACAGAACAGCTGTGCTAGAAGAAAATACTGGCTAGGCAAATATATCAATTTCATCTTCTAACTGCACTTTGTGTCTTGTGCTTTAGTCAAAGACTAAACAATGGGTGTTTGGAGGTAACTACTAAAGAACTAATAAACTAAAGATTAAAAGTGGGGTTTTTTTAAAATCTTTACAATAAAGGATGAAAGAAAATCTTCATCTGATGTAATTCTCTCATGACATAACACAATACAAGGTTATAACCATGCAGTCCAAAGCTTTTAATTTTGAAACGCTGTTGACTAATTTTTTCCACACAGCCATCTAGAACAGCAACATCTTAACTCTGCCAGTAGTAGTGAGCCTTAGCACTTCAGATATTCAACAGAGCAGCCAAGCAGGGAAAAATTGATCCGGTGCCAGATATCATTAATATCCCTTTCCCTCCATGCCAGCAACTCAACTTGTCACCTATGTGATGAAAACAATATATTCCCTTCATTCAAGCTGTAGCAGAATTTAAATTTGGAAGTTTACGATCATACTAAGAATACAGTATACAGATCACAGATAAAGTATTTGCCTGTACTGTTTCCTTTTCTATAATCACTTTATTCATCTGGGTATAATGAAAACAGTAGGGTTTTTAAATTATGAGATATGTCATTGTGTAAAGCACATATACAATTTAAATAAGAAATTACTTAGCCATACTAAGTGCTCAGGAGGAAATCTGAATGAAGCCATGCATTTAGCTCATACAGCCTCTGACACTCTGCACGGTGAATACTCGGAGCTTTCATGAATTTCTGGAACTCATGATATATGCAGCAGCCACAGATAATATTAGATAAAGGCAG
The DNA here is from genome assembly GCF_000690835.1 of Fulmarus glacialis. Taxonomy (NCBI): domain Eukaryota; kingdom Metazoa; phylum Chordata; class Aves; order Procellariiformes; family Procellariidae; genus Fulmarus; species Fulmarus glacialis. The sequence goes on along the minus strand of NW_009221066.1, from coordinate 62,162 downwards.
ACACAGCAGACTTTATCAGTAAAGAGATAAAAACTTCCTGGGCTCTAAGTTTAGGTTAAAAGTGTTCTGTTTATTTTTCCAGAGTGAATCTAGTGTGATTTCTAGAACTTCAAACTGCAGAGGGAGAACTAAGGAGGAGTTTGAAAGTCATTCTTCAAAAAACCTACTTCCTATAAATTCCATCATTTCAAGATCTGATCTAAACATAAAGCTAAACCATCACCAAGACAGATAAATTGCATCTTGGGAAATGAAGACTATAACCAAGCTAACTTAATAAGCAAACAATATAAATTACCTTTCCCCCTCCATAAATGACTATTACTAGGATAAGAAAGGCTGTTTTTCATCAGCTCCTCTCTGATCAGCCCATTATAAACAGAAAAAACAAGTTTTGCTTGATATGTTCTGAGACCTAAATGAGGTTTTAAAGACTCCTCCAAAAAATAAGACCTACATTTGCATGATGCAAATGTATTTGTTTAGGGAAATAGAGGTCAACTGCACTACCATGTGTCCTTCTAGAGATGCATATGCTTATTTGGTCATTTTCTACACTGTGGAAATACTTCTGTGCTAGCATTTCCACCTTGCAGCCTTCCAAATGTTTCTGATAATTGAACCCTCAGCCAATTATTTCTTTCCATAAATACAAAACTGTATGCTTAAAACAATCTTGTCCTTTGTAATACAGAAGAGTTCAGCCAAGCTGCCCTTTCCTCCTCACAGCATGATGCAATCAACATTCTCAAAGATTTAGTTATATGTTTTTCAGCCATCAGAAAGCTGCGGCAGTTCTAGCTAGCATTGTAACCAGAGGACAGTAAATGTAACACTGTTTATGTAGGGCAGCTACATCCTTAAATGAAGCCCCAGGTTTCCAGATGTTCTCTTAAACATTCACAATTAAAAAACCCAACTTTATTATCCAGACAGATTTATCACAAGAACTGTCATATTTTCTCATCCTTATCCCTAAGATACCCTAGGGATGGGGTGGGGGGGTGGGGGACGACCCATAAAACAACAAAATAAAACAAAACCAACAAAAGAAAAAAAAACCAACAAAAGAAAAAAACCCAAGCAAACCACCACAATCGAACCAACAAACAAAAAAATCCCAACACACACAACCACCAAAAAAGAAACAAAAAAACCACACCACCAAAAAACCCACCACAACACTGATATTCCCCTCATCTTTCTTGTTTCCTCTCAAATTTTATTTCAGAATACCAATGTGTCCCTCTATTTTATCCAAGATATATATGTATACATATACATGTGTGGTACATGAAGATGGGCTCTGGATATTCTGCACATGCTGATTTGCTATTTCTTTCAGAAAGGTGCAATGTATCTGGATCTGACTCACATGCTAATTTTTTATGACATAATTAAGTTATTTTAAATATATAGCTTAAGTGGATATAATGGAAAACTCAAATACTGCTAAGAGACAGACAGCAACGCTCATATTTCAGGAACTGTAACAATTACAGTTAAACATACCTTGAATAGTTGGAGGACATATAATCAATGCCTGTTGGAAAACATCACTGCAACCAAACTGAGCAGTTCCTGCCTGCAGTGGTATCCCTTGGTGCAAAACTGAATGGGCAGATGCAGTTATCGCCTATGGGAACAGATTCAATGCAGGCAACATTATAACTGTGAATCTAAATCTCTCACACACTTGTCTCACCAGCTTATATAACAAACAACTAAAACAACTTATAAAAATTAAAATTTCAAATACATTTCATAGGAAGCAATCCTGTTTGGCCACTGGAGGGCACCACAATACAGCACTGCTTTGCTATGGCAACACCAGTTTGTAACTTAATTTTGAAACATACTGAATTCTAAACGGTTGGTTGGTTGGTTTGTTCGTTTAAGAAAACATTAGGAAAAAATGAGAGTGAAAGACAGAAGATTTTGTCACTTACTAGATGTACTTTTCCAATTATGAAATTAGAGAAACAGCATTAACACAATTTATATTTTAAGAAAAATGTTTTTACCTGACTTCTTACTGGACCAATTTTGGTAAAGCTCGCAGTCAGATTAGCTGCACTGCCTGAGGCAACTGGTCTCATAAGTGATGTTTTATTGTGATTACTTAAGTCATACAAATTTGATCTGCATTTGCAAACATCCATGATATGAAAACAGGACTTCACTCTATCAAAACCAGAAAATAAGTTGCTTTAATTAGAATTTCATGTTGTTAAATGTATAAAACAATTCCTCAGAACAAGAAAAAAAAAAATAGCCCACAGTTCCCAGTTTCACAGAATGGCATCATACACAGAAGTAGAAAAAAGAAATACTGCTATTACTACGTTCACATCAAGCATTTGTAATGCGTATTTTAAAATCAAGAAAAATACTGCTATTTCCTGCTCCTTGTAAATAACACCATTTTCTAACAAGCGCATACAAACAGGAATGATAGTAGACTAAATAGATGGGGAAAGCTCTTTCTTTCAGTGAAATGCTTGCACTTTATGAAATCCACAGTGAAATACACAGTTCCAGAACCACAAGACGACTTTCAATATATTCCATATTACCTTCTTTTATGCATTGATTATCTGAGATGTTAATCTCAAGAGGAAGTGCCTACCCTAGCTCTCAATGACTGACAGGAACTAAGGCTCTTCATACTTCCAAAAATCAAGCCCAAGTTTCTGCAGTGTTGGAATTTTATCAACCAGGCATATAAATTATAACTTAGAAATCTATTGCTTTAAATGTTACTTTTCAGAAAAAAACAGTTATTTAAGCAGTTTCCTTGACCAAGTAGACGTGTCTAATATTGCAAGCACTTGAAAGAATTCTCTACGACTTTACAAAGATGACAAAAGATTTTTCTTTCTGATAGCAGATGAAACAACACTATTATACACATGAATCATGACAACGGAGATTTAAAAAAATAATTTTTGTGTGTTACATACTGGTTGCTATGAGGAAAATCAAGGAGGTGCTTCATGGTAACAAAAGAATGGTTCAGGGTCTCAGCTGGAGTGATTCTTAAATCAGCGTCGATCAGCAACATTTTCTTCAACAGACTGACAAATTCCCTCCTATCTGCCTTCTCTGCCAACAGGTCACTTCCTTCCAAATCCATCACCATGTTCACCTGGCATTGAACAAAACAGTCACATAGAAGACATGCATATTGGTTTAACTTTTTCTGTTATTGCTTTTTGCTATAAAATACTAATATTTAATGATTTTATCATGTGGAGCACGGTGAATTTGCTAGCTTATCCCAGTACGGTTGGCTTGGAATTGGAATTTTTTCTGCACACACTACTCCCCTTGCACCCTTCCCAGCTAAAAACCCCTGAAGGCTTTATTCCAGTCTGGGACTTGGAATTTTAAAAGTAAGGTTTGGGATAAAGATCTTTATATGGTCTAACTTAAACTACAGAGGTAGTCTTCAAAAAAGAATTTCAAACATGTATTAATGCCAATCTTGCAAATAGATTTGATTCTCTTTTCAGGATACGGAAGAGAATGAAAAATTTCCTTTTGTTATTGACTAGAGAGTTATAAAGCTAAAGAAAAGTGCGGAAACAGCTAAGTTTTTTTAAAAAAAGGAAAAAAATAATTATATTGAGAATTATATTGTTAAGATAGCAGAATTATACTGGAAATTATATAGTTAAGATAGGATCCATAGGCATTCTTTTTTTACCCAGAATGGCAGATAAGGTGGAAGAGAAAGTATACATTATACATAAAATTAAAGGGTTCCCACCACAAGGACAAGTACCATTGTTTAACACAAGCAATGACAAAGGAAGACCTTTGTAAAAAGCCGAAAGGACTGACATAGCTAGACATTTTCCTCAGAGCAACATATACAGAGAGTAATGGATATGACTGATACACAATAAATAATATTCTAAAAGGTGTTCATTTCAAACTAGTAAAATGTTTTAAAATCACACATTCCTTTTGCAAAGGAAGAATGCTTTAATACTCACATGCACTATATCATCCAAACTGTTGAAAATATACTTCCGGGCCTCTTTAGACTTCATACCTGTCTCTGCCTCATGCTCTTCCAATGTCTCAAAAAAGAAAAGGAAAGCTGAGTTTACAAGTTGACAATAAAGGACACCTACAGCTACAAAGTAACTTTACATATTTATCAGCCTACTAAACCTGTTTTTTAAAAAATAATTAATATTTCAATTGTATATTTGTATGCTGCTTTGCTGACTATTTTCATTTTCTAAATCAAAACACAAAAACTACTGAATTTCACATCTGAGTGATCACAGTACTGGATTACAATAGATGGCTTGTAAATCACACAGGAAGTGCTGAAAGCCTAGCAAAACATTGTTTAATGAAACTCTTATGTGCTTCTATTTTTACATGTCACAGGTTTTCTATTGCTTGTATTTTACACATTTCCTCAAACTCAGACTTTTAACTCCAAACAACAGCAACATCATATCACTGTAAAAAAAACCCAAAAAACAAAAAACAAAAAACAACAACAAAAACAAACAAACAAACAAAACACACCCCCAAAAAAACCCAGGCAGGTTCTGTTCAATTTCTCTTTGCTTTCTCTTTTCTTTTGTTATTCTTATACTTTTATTCCTTTGCATACACAACAGTTGGTGTACGTATTTTAAATACAGAAGTATGAAACAAACAATTAAATCGCAGAGAATGAATGCGATCACCTATCAGTGATTTATGAGCTGGAATACCGCTTTCTGTTACAATTTTCCTCCTTCAACACAGACAGCACCAGGAGGCAGGTTTTGTTTTAAGAGTCCATGTTGCAGGAGGCAAGGCAGGATTGCAAGGAAAAAATTTTTTTAACATGGAGATTACAAAAAAGTTTCCAAAATTAACTTTGACAAAAACTGCAAGTAATGACTAATGGTCCTTTCTTCCCCCAAAACAGCATTTAGTCTGCTGTGAGAGATTTAACGTCTGAAATATAAGAGCTTCTGAAAATGGGGAGGGCTGTGGGCATCAAGAACTCATTCAGGTTCTCCGATACGGAAAAGGCAGATGTAAACTGCCACCTAATGATCAACCGCCCAAAAAACCAGAAAACTGGAATAATCAGGATGGTGTAATCAGAGAATCCTTACACAACCCGACGCGGCAGCGCTACGGCAAGGCAGCACGGGCCCCGGCCGCTCGGCCCAACGCATGCCGGGGATTTACCAAGTTACTGAGGAGAGTTACACAACTTGTGCTTTGAGCTCGTCAGCTGTTTGTTACTGCAGAAGTTTTATGTCAACTGTAACTGTTTCCTGACTCCCCGAGTCCTCTGTAAATTCGGTGAAGCAGCGCCATGAAGCAGTACAATTTAAAAAACACAAGTATTTGTATAGGAAGTTAAAGCTCTGCTTATGGTCAGTGTGCAATGATGTTGCTTAGACAGAAGGAAGGTGTGCAGACCATAAAAGCACATTTTTTTTTTATTTCATCTGCTTTCATTGTATTGCAGCTTTCAGCCTGTTTTAGCATGAGACCGAAGGAAATGAGCTGTACACAGTCATATTGTTTCTTAATCCCCTTTCTCCTAGGAACTTCTGCTCCTGAAGCCAATTTTGAATAAATTTTGACAGCGCAGTTTGGGCCTCAGAGACAAATTCTTTAAAGTAAAGTGAAAACCAGTGACCAAGCAATAGAAAAAAAACCTCATTTAGTATCTCTGGAGATAATTTGAATTATCCCAGAAGTATCTCTGGCTTAATTTGAATTCAATGCTCTCTCTCCACCTGGCACCCGTGCACTGGCCGCCCAGCCACCACACAGCCTCTGGGCCAGCCGGCAGGGAGGAAACATGGGCATGAGCTCGGAGCACTGGTTTTGGGGAACGGGAAAAGTGGAAGGGATACAGAGCAGGGACTGATAAAAATCACAGGAGATGTGGAAGGGAGCTAACAACATCATAGTGAACGTTGGCCTCTCTGGCTTCCCTGCTCACAAAATAATACGCTGTTTTCTACTATATTATACTGTTTACCTTTAATCTCCAACCAGAATATGGTGCATCCGTTTCTCTACAGAAAAATCTTGCAGTTTTCGTTCCCATGCTTAACAACTGCTCTCCCGGCAAACCTTGAGTCTGTGAAATGTAACGAATCTGAGGAAGAAGAAAAAAAAACAAACCAAAAAACATGGGAAATAATTTACCTCTGATTTTCAAAATCAGATCCACGCAGTTAAAAACTTGACATTTCATTTCAAAAATGGCAAAATGAACCACCCTCAGAGCACCGTAGTTTGACAACTACGTCTTACACAGGAGAGAAACCTAACACTGAGCCCTTGATACTGCTCTCTCCATCTCTCAGAGAACACCATACATAAACAAACCTCTGAAGTGACCTACATAAGCAAGCTTTTAAAGTTCAGTCACAGAAATGAGGAGCTGGGGAGAGTGGCTGTCATTACCTCCTCAATCCATTCAATTCCTAAATATAGGATTAGAAAATTAGTAGGCGTGCTTTGCTTGTGTACAGAAGTCTGATGATTTTTTTTGGCGTACTCTCATTATACAACGCTATAAAAATCTTCCCGTTTGCTGTTTCCAGTGTATCTTACACGTCCGATACACCTGCATTTCAAGCAAATGCTCCACTTGGAAAGAGAGTGCACATACAACCTCCAGGCATCCAGCAAAAGATCCCGTCCTCGTCTCAGAAAACCTGCTACTGAATGCGATGGGAATGGACTAGCTTTCTGCCTGAAATGGGCAGATGTTCTTTTCCACTGAAATGATTAACACACATTTATTTTAGAAGATAATTTACTATGCATTTTTCATTACCTTTCTTACAGTTGATGATACAATGTATTACCTAAAATAGTTTAGATTCAAGGCTTTGACAGAAATCTGTTGAAACAACAGGTTATGATGTGTTTTTAATTACTGTGCATGCAATGTTAACTCACTGTACATGGCGGGAGTTATCCCAGAAGTAATACTTCTTTAAAAATTAAAAAAAAACTTCCAGAAAGACGAATTGGAAGAATAATTGGCCACAATTGCAAACTGAGCTTGTTGCAGGTCGGGATGGAGGGAGTACAGATTCCAGCAGACAGGGCTGAAGGTCCAGGGGGAGCGAGTGCTGAAGGGTGCTGGGCAGGGTCCCACACCACGCGCCTCCACAGAGGGGCTGCTGGTGTGGGCCAGCCCCTGGAAAAGACGGAGCAGCTGGGGAATAAGAGAGAATGGAAGAAAGGAAAAAAATCAAAAGGAGAGAGCAGTGAAATACACCGAACCAGAAACTGGGAGATAAGATAAATTCAAGGGAAGACAGAGGACTGAGAGCTAGGAGCACCTGAGAAGAGAAAAACTGATGGGCAGTAGAGAAGAAAGGTACACACAAGGCTTCTGCTGAAATATAGGTGACAGACCAAAGTGGGGAGGAACTAAATGCAATGCTGGCAACTTTTGGTATTTGGTATCCTCCATAATAATGAGGGAGTAAAGAGAATCCCACTCTGACCAGAACTCTTTCTAGATCATTTAGTTGTTTTCTAAGCATATTATAAAGTCTTAGAAGTTAGGGGGGAAAGACAATGCATTTATTCAAAAATTTAGCAGTTAAGCACCTGTGCCTGTTTTTAACGAGTATTAAAGCTCAGAAGAGATGGCTATTTTCCATTGAGAAGTACAGCTGTTACTGGATATAATCACAGATGAATATAATAACTAAGAGCTTCCTTTCAAGTGCTAGCGTGTTGGTTGCCACATGCCAGGGGGACAGGGGGAAATGCAGCACAAAGCCCTTGCCTGTTTGCTTACTCAGTGACACACACCACGTAGCAGGAGGAAAGGAATTTCCTTGGGAGCCGTCTCTACGACTGCCGTACTCGTGTACACTGAGGAAAACCGTAAATCAAATTTCTCTGAAGCAAGTTTTGCAGACCTGCTTGAGCACCATGACAAGGCTGACTACAGCAAGGTAATACCTGCTGATGCAGAAGAGGTTACAGCTCCTCTTCCACCATGACTTCTCTGACATGAAGATCAGACAAGTTGCTAGACAAGTTCTTAACTGATGATTCCTGCAAACTTGAATGATATGTCTTGAAGTGAATGTCTTTTAAACTCAGTATTCACCTGTAAAGCAAGCAGAAAATCTTATGGGCATCAAGATTAACCCCTAATCCATGTAGTCCTTTGCATGAAGTACAGAATCTTGGAAGGTGGATGGAATTGGTGACAATGTTGTTTACCCGCACTGTCTGGCAGTATCTAGAAGTCGAGCCATGTTGGCCCTGGGCCTACAACGGCAAGAAACAAGAGACAGGAATACGCTGTCGTAAGGACCTGGCTGTCTAAAACTGTGAAAAGATGAGCCAACGAGCACTGTGAAGGTAGGCACTCTGCGCACCGTACCAAACTGCCTTCACCTGCCTGGGTTTCATACATGACAAGATGGCTGCAGTGCAGCAGGAAAGAAAGTTGTTTTTTTTTTTTTCAAATGAGACTCCTCATTATTCTGAAAAAACATCCTCATAATCATGAGATTGAGCTTTACACTGTTACTGCTCTCTGTACAAAAGTCAGAGGCTCACAGCTATGTAAGCCCGTTGGCACACGTTAACAGTCTGGGCTGCTGCCATCACAACAAATCACAAGTTAATTTGAGGAAAGAACTGGGACACGGGCAGCACTCTCCACCGTTGAAATCCCTACTGCATCGTAAGTGACTGAAGATGTGGTCCAAAGCCACGTTCCACATGCAGAAGCAGCATCTGTCTAGATGTGAGATCATGATCAGAAGACCATGAACTGGGCTTACAGGTCCTTCCTCACCCACAGCAGCATCCCTTTTAACAGCTACTTAACAGCAGTAAAGGGTCAAAAGTGAAAGTAATTCTGGAAATTACGTATTTTGGCACTTTTTTTGAAAGTCCAGATCTCCTGCAGTTTCTTTCAGAATAAGAGGTAAACAGATTTGCCAAGTTCTTAGGAATTTTTGAGATGGTATTACAGATTCTTTCCAAAAACAAATGCCTTCACTTTTTCCTTAAAGAACATAATGAATTACATGGTTGTTAGTTGACTACTCTTTCGTTCTCCATTTTAACAGCAATACCCTTCTAAATGCATCAAGGCCTCAACCCGTGTTCCATTCATAGCTTACTTCCTAGCCATGAAACACTGAATTTTGTGTAAATGAAGAAGACCGAAATATGAAATGTTATGAAAATCAACACAAAAACCAATATATTTGATTTTTGACGGTGACTTTAACAAAAGGATTTTTAGAAAAGTAGGTCTGGTCTGTAAGCACAGGGAGCCAAAAGCCCACTACATGAAGATCAGGATCTGAATAACCTAAACAACTTGCTGAAGGAACTGCCCCTAAACCGCTGAATCAAAGATGTAGAAGTTAGTATCAAGCCAGTGCTGTTACATCTGGGATTTTCAGATTTCTTCACTTTCAAAGTTCAAAACCAGGTGGGGATAGTCAGAAGGCTGATTACTTCCAAATTTCCGCATTATGCTAGAAAATTAAAGACTTCTCTCTCTTAAGTGTTTTAAATAGAAAATATTCTACATCTTTCCTCAGAAACAACTTTTTTTTTTAAGTCAGCTCACTAATGCCAATGGTATCAGTAGTTGAAAACTCCAACAAAGAAAAGGCACAGCTTCAACAGCTTCAAGCTTTACCATTGCATATATAGAGTATTATTGCGACAGCTGATTCTCATTCCTCGTGAAGTTCAGGCTCTCAAATCTTTGAGCTTTACTGGATTTCCAGAAAGCATCAGGAAGTATTCAGATGGCAACTAATCCTGACATCTGAATAGACATTCCAGAGTCAACCCTGTTCATGGCAAGTGAAAGAGAGATTACAATGCAATGATAGTGGCCACAAACTTTGGCTTCCATCAGAAAAAGCAGCTTCAATACTAAGGTTTTTTTGGTTTTTTTTTGGGGGGGGTGCGGGGAGAAAAAAGGACAAATTGAACTTTAATTCAGAAAAGCAGCACAATATATAATTTAGTCTAGAAACAGGATTTATGTTTCTAGGACAATTAATAAGACTACATTAAAAGCATTGAACAGACTTGAAGAAATGCTACTTAATAGGGGATGTTACTAACATTTGAAATCCTGGATTCAATGATCTGAAATTCTTAAGTTGCAGAAAGTATGCATACGCTTGTGAAATTTATTCTACTACCTGGTCATATTCCAGTGCTCCTGGGTACAGTGGCCATCCAAGAAACAGCTCTGCAATCACACACCCTAACGACCACATGTCTATGGCTTCACAAAACGGCAATCCCAGTATGATCTCTGGTGCTCTGCAAATTAAACATGGTTACTGAATTTTTTCCTTAGGGAAACAAGGTAATTCAACAATCCAACATGACAAAAAAACCCTGTTATTTGAAAACACAGGCTAATTATTTCAATAAAATCGTAACATTGGAAATTGCATTTTTCTTTATCTAGATAATCCGTGGTAAAATTTTGCAGCTCTGAGATGTTTTATTCCTACAAGTATCAGTTTGCTACGTACATCAAAATAATCGATATGCCTTAAAAACAGAATGTCACTGATTCAACATTTTTGCCTTCCCTCCAGTATGTCCCGAATGATTCGTCCACTCAATGTCATATGCCTGTAACTACATTCTAAACACAATACAGTCATTTTGTCTCAAAAACAAACAAGAAGTTTTATCTGAAAATACACTTGCACACTTCCCAACTGGACAGTACACTTAAAGCTATTTAAAATATCAATTTAATTACTGCAAATCCTTTAATGCACTCAAATCAGTTCAATGTGACCAAATCATTTAAATGAAACCATTGCACCTGCTAAAGAGACGAGGTCTTATTTTTCACCTAAAACAAATGTGAATTATTTAACCAATGGCATTTGAATTTATTTCTGTACTCAAGAACCAGAAAAATTGATATTGACACAGCTGCTAAACAGGCTTTTAACATTTCTGTTCACATGGAACAAAACTCAAGTATTTCACAGATATCCATTTTAATTGCATTTGTTCTTTTTAAACCTTCCCTCCCAGTTCATTCAAGCTATTAACAAAAGGAAAAATAATTAAAATATATCTGCATGCTAATATAGAAAGAGGCCTGGAGACGTAAAGTATTATTTAAAGCATCACACTATAAAGTGATTTACTTTTAAAACAGACAATCTGTCGTTAGCTTAACATGCCACAGAACAGCAGGAAGATGGTTAAAACTAAGAGGGTAATTCCCATGGCAGCTGGGCAGAACAGTAGCATTCAACTGACCAGGTAACACGCTGGTGGGAAAAACCACGATTTCTCACCTGTGTAAAAGCTTAAAAATCTTACACTTCAGCACATGCTGGTGTACCATATTGACATTCCACATACAAAACAGAATCTCTGATCATAGTAAATTCCTATGTATCTCATTTATCTTCTCCTCTGACATTTTCCTTAAAGAATAAAATATTCTTTAATTCACCAAAATGTACTGGATTGGGAACAAATTCCTATTTTCCTGCTACATTGGGACAGAAAAGCTATTTTGTAGTATACAGTAGACCAAGAGCTGAAGCATCTCCATCCCTTTCCACAAGGAGTAGTTGCCAGAAGCTGTACGTAGACATACTCCAAGCTCCAAGGATGCACGTTCACCGCTGGGGAAGGATGCCTGACGCTCTGCCCCATCCCTGACCAGTGAAACCACCCGGGCTTCTGCTACAGGGAAAATCCGAGACTTTCCACAGATAAGAGTCTACAGGACAGGATATTCTGTTAAATATTTATGTACTTTCCGTTCATGCCAGCGCTTCAGTTCTTCCCATCCTTGTCACAAACCGTTTCGGATGCGATTATATGAAGGATAAATCTTGTCACACTGGCAGTGAAACTGGAGAGGCTCAGTTTTCCACTGCTTTCAAACATTTGATTACAATAAACTTCTAGGGATCATACATAACGTATTTTTGTAATGCGGGATCATGACACTGCAGTAAGCATTAGCTAGTTTCGTTATCTGAGAAATAAATTTAATATATCTAGATGCCGCAAGACTAGAAATAGCCATAAGAATCGTCTGCCTTCAGCTGCTGGCTGGGTGCCAGCCTGCGTTCGGTTGTTACAGATCTGTGTTAAAATACGCTTCCTTTTGTTGTATTATGTTACAGCCCTGAATAGTTAATGAATATACACACAGCCTATGGATATAGGGGCTTTAACAAATGCTTCTGCTAAAATAAGCTCTTTAAAACCTCTTACATTTACTCAACAGTTAATATGTGCACCGTACAAAAATAGCCACAGTCGGTCAGTCTGTCGCTCGTCTCTTTTGAGGGATAGGATTGCAAATAAAAGAAGGATAAGGGTAGATACAATGATAAAAAAAAAAGAATGTTTACTGTATTTCACAATATAGTAATCTGTTAGTTTTTCACGGGTACGAAGTAGTTCTGCAATACCAATAGAAGTGCTAACAAGTCTGAGGAAAAGGGACGTATTTAAGGAGAGGCAAGACCGGTGCTCCTCACTTCCCAACACCTGACCTACCATCCAAAAAGGCAGAGGAAATAAATGTGCTCCCAAACAGGGCTACCCGCACCTCGCTACGGTACAGGGAACAAAAATAATTTTCAGGCTAGCTTGAAGTGAGGAAGATGAAGAGCTGCCACTCCACAGAAATGTCAAATTCACTGTTTTTCAGGTTCAACATCTCCTACCATTGGCCTTATGCTGATCCTTAAAATGGTGCAACTCTCCCACAGCAGACAAAGTTACAAGAGAACTTGTACTGGGTTTGATTATGTTTAGATTGGTTGTAACCAGCTCAAATATTTTTGATAAAGAAAACAGTTTGTTAACGGTATGCTCAAAAGCACCTTTTTTTTCCCCTCTCTCCTTTTAAACTTCCAGTTAAAATCCATTTGGACAACTGGGGAGGAAAGGGTTAAAGAGGAGGGAGTCATTCTTCAATTTTTTTTTTTTTTTTTTAACATGATCCACAGCTCTTTTTTCATGCAAGAAATATTTTTACATACAGTTAAAAGGAAAGTATTCCCTTTCCTAACTACAACCATAGACATTAAATTAAGTGCTAGGAACTCCAGATGTCCCAACACAGTCACTTTAACACCAGATTACTCAAAAAAGACTGTAACTTAGTACTTCTCTCTCTCAAAACACCACCACACACACATGCTACTGCTTGGTATCTACTGCAGATGACAAGGTGCTCAGTACACCAGAAGCTACTGTAGTCCCCAACTTAGTAAATAGCATCTCTTTTCCCCTACCAAGACATCCACAAGGAGAACACCAGAACCTTCTAAACTTTTCAAGGATACCAAATCTTACTTAAACGTACTTAAATGAAATTTAAAGCAAGATTTTACAGAGAGAACATCTATTTCCTTCTTATCAATGTTAATTTCTTACCAATGTTAATTAAACATTAATTAAAAACATTAACAGAAAGCTTCATTTAGAATTTGAAATGCAATATTACTACACTGGAACGAGTCGCTTTATTAAGCAACAACTCTGAGATTAACACATCTGAAATCCTCCTTTCTGGCTTGACAGAGCACAGCTCAACTCAACTCTCCTGAAGCAGACTTTTCAATTGGAAATATCTACAAAGATGAAAGACACAAATGAGTATTTGCTTCAGCTGTTTGTTTGGGTAGTCACATTTCTATTTATTACATCACAGACCATGAATATGCATATTATTTCATAGGTTTTTGAAAGCTTATGAGGAAAGAAACCACAGAATTTGTTCTGTTAACTTGCTAAAGACCAGAACTTTTCATAAAATAATTTAGCTTCAGCATGTTAGCCAGCTTAGAATGAAGCAACAAAATAAGCACATTTGAAGAAAAGTGAAATAATTCCTCAAGGCAGGGTTAAAAACCAAACAAATGAACAAGCAAAAACTACACAAAAATCAAAACCTTAGCATAATAACAGAAAAATTCTTCCAACCTTTACACTGGAGGAACAAAGAATAAAGAGCAAGAATTAGCCGTATTAAAAAAATAAATCATGACAAAAACTGTAAAGAGTCAAGCCATTTCAAATGATCACTACCTAGAAGTCTTCAGTCAGAAATCCAATTTAGAGCAGAAGTTAAATGAAAAAGCTAAAACCCAACAGCTAATTTACATAATAACAACTGAAGAAAAGCATAAAACAATAAAAACAGCAGCTTCCTGAAACAGCTAACTTTATGAAAAATTCTGTTGAATGCACGAATAATTTCTCAAACATGTTCCCACTGAAGGTCCTATAACAATTACACGTACCCCATCACATCTCAAGGAAATGAGATTAAAGACTGAGCAATTTTTATTTCTGTTTCTCTTCTGGCAGTATGAAAGGATCAATGTATCTACTGTCTACCACATGCCATTGCTTTATTTATTGACCACCAGGTTGCCACTCTCCACATGAGAGAAGAGTATATAAATAGCCTTCCTCCCCTCACATCTCCCACTCCTTTCAACACATCCATGTGATTTCTCTCCAAGACTAAAACCTTTAGCCACCACCTATGCCAACTTCCATGCCAGAAACTGAAGGTAACGGTGCCATATGAGGAACATGGAGCTACTTCCTCTCCCCAGGTGCTATTGCCTACTCCAAAGATGATGGACATTGGGAATGCCGGTATATCCTGGGCAGTGTTACCTCTTCATTACAGGTTTTGCAGTAAAATTCCTTTCAAACAGGCATATAAGCCTTATCAAGCCATTTTGACTTTGCAATTTAAAACACATGGAATAAAAATTTTAATACTGCCTCTTTTTTGGCTTCTGTATATTCATATAGTTGAAGGTAAACGCAGACAGCGTTTCTAATATGAGCATGCACACAAAATTTATACTCTTCTCTCATAAGCCAAACATTACTACCCCTAATTACCACTGTTCATTGCGACAGTGCCTAATACTTCATCTGCTCAGGATACAGCACACTGTCATCATTATAACAAATACTTATGCAAAGAAGTCATCAAAAGGGTAGGATGTTTATCTTTTTTTATTAATGACATGTTCAAAGCCATCCTATGGATCAAAAGAACTCATGTAAACAAATCCATTTTGCAAGCGTTATAATCGA
This sequence comes from Fulmarus glacialis, assembly GCF_000690835.1. NCBI lineage: Eukaryota > Metazoa > Chordata > Aves > Procellariiformes > Procellariidae > Fulmarus > Fulmarus glacialis. Next base: position 47,033 of record NW_009221066.1, on the reverse strand, counting down.
AATGTTTTACAAACCTGAGAATAAACCTCAGGTTTACAAACCTGAGACTTCCCCCGCCCCAACCATTACTAGCATAACACAAGCATATACTTTATGAAAGAAATAACTAGATATGGGTTGAGAGATGTGTAGTTCTTCTTCTAAAGAACGGAGGTCTAAGAGAAAGATCAGATGCAGTGAATAAGTTAATGAGAGATGGTAATGGGCATTCTAACAAATATTCTCATGTACAATTCATTTTCTTCAACTACCAGTCTTCATCATGAATGTGGAGGAGTGCAAACTTAGAATTCTTAGAGATCTGCAAGAATATAGGAAAGACTCTAGGCTAGAGGGATCACAAATCAAGGTGGCAATACTCAGAAAAAAAACGCACAGGCAAGTACACTTCAATAATCTGAAGGATGCAATGGGAATGAACCACATAATGAAAAAATCTGTGGATGATGAAGGATATAAAGAACAGTTGGTTCTCTAGTGCATTTGTGATGGACTTCAGAAGGAATTTCAAACATGCAATTAGATCAACACAACGACATAAAGCATACATGGTGTATAGAAAACCATAGTGAAAATTAATGTACATTATTCAATCATTAATTACCCATAAGAATTAATAGGTTATAGATTAACCAACTTTCCAATGAAAAAAATCTAGACAACTTTACAGATTACTTGAGAAGAATATCTTACAATTGAGAGCAAAAATAAAAAGGATATCAGTGTTTATTTTTAAAGGACAAAGACAAATTGAAAATTATTATGCCTTATATAAAACTAGTGATATTCCCTCACCTTGAATAGTGTGTGTTCACTTTTGAATTCTGTGTTCAGTTTTGGTCACCCCCATCTGAAAAAGGATACATCAAATAGAAAAGACGCAGAGAAGGACAATATAAATTAAAGACTTGAAGAGACTGAAGTACAAGAAGAAACCCTGGTTAGAACTATAAAGCTTCAGGAAAGAATGAATGATCCATAACATTACTCAAATTATATATAAAATAATGGAAGAGAAGCAGCCAGGTGTTTCTAATGCCCTGCCTATAGAAGACCAAGGAATCCCCCACCCCCTTTGAGATTAAAGATTGATGTAAATATAAAAGTTGGGGTTTTTTAAAGCCAGAATACAATTAGCCTTTAAATGGGCCACTGTTGAGGTAAAAAAATATTAAAGAGTATTTAAGAATGGATCAACAGAAAAAATATCCACAAGAGCTCTAGATTAAACAGTAAAGTTCATATCAATGTACAATAATAACAGCCATCAGAAGACACTGAAGTGCAACCTTCTGCATATGTCCAGCGACAGAATACCAGAATACACAGACCACTGATCTGATAACGTATGTATTTCTCATTTTCTACATATTAAAATCACTATTGTTGCACACAGATAAGAGCTATTCAAGCAAATCCCTTGATCCAAACTAAAAAGTCTCTACAATCTTCTTCATGGTCAGAATAATTTTTATTTGTAATGCCATTTCGTTAGAGTAAGAATTATGTCAATAAAATTTACAGAAGTCTTTAAAAAGTTGTGTTACAGATAAGATGTTCACTGGAGAGTTTTGTTTTGTTTTGATTTTTTTTTGTTTTTAATAAGAACACTTTCATAGTTGAATTGTCTCTTGCTTTTAAGCCCATTGAGACGTAAGAATACAGATTGGTAGTGTCATGTGTTAACGTACATTCGGTCTTTGAAATGCAAGTATGGTACACTATGCCAGACGACGAGCTTTCCTCCCTATCCTTTGAAAGGATTGTTGCTGTAAATGTATAATGCAAAACTGCATTATACATTTACATTCACAATCCTGGCCTTCCTTGTACAGTTTTCTAGTGTCCTTTTAACTCTGCTATGATTAGGCATTAGGAAATACAAAACTAGCAAATTCTGATTTTTTTTTTTATTTTTGTGGGTTTTTTTAAACTCTAAGAAGGTAAGAGGATTTAAACTGAAAGCAAAAATGTAAGTGCTCAGAAAGAGACTCTGGAAATGTTAGTTAAGCTGGATAGGGGCATCTGTGTCTTTGAGGTGGCAGAAAAGAATCAAAATACTGCTTTGCAACTTAGGGCTATGTCACCATATATCACAAAACACAGGGAGAACAAATGCGTTCAGCAAGATATGAGAGGTTATCCCCGCATTCATAATTTCATTCCTCCTTTGAAGGAGTTTGGTGCACTACCAGACTCTCACATGGCAAGTGATAGTGAAGACAGGAGGAAATGAGTCGCCGTATCTCCTGTAAACTTCTAAGGCCGCGGTATTGCTGTGGTGGTGTCCACAGTGCTGCGCAAAAGGAGTTCTCATTTCCTGGTAGAAAAAACTTCATTTTAGCATAATAAGATTTTTTCATAGAACTATGCAACGTTCAATGGCTAGAAAAGACCTACTTAACATCACAGCCTTCCACTGTTATATATAACGTACAAGACTGACATGCAGCTGCCAGTTTAACTTTGAACCCTGATCCGACCTTGAGAAGGAGATAGGATTTAAAAACCTTAAATAGAGAGTAGCCCAAATATGTAACTACTTACAAAAAGAAGCAATCACTGCAAAAAGAGTTAATTTGAACATAGGGCTCACAACTGAAGGGGGACAAAAAAAGACAACAGGAAATCAAACCAGACAAATAACAAATAATTCTTAGGTAACTTCATCAAATAAAATTACAAGCGAACTACTCTAGCGCTCCTTCCTGATACTGAAAAAGAATTTTGTTTTGAAAGAGCCATGACAAATTTTAACCTAATACACCTTCTCTTACCACTTACAAGAAGTACTAAAGATAATAGTTACTCCTTTTTAATTTTTTTTCAGCTGAGAATAATAAAATAAGAAATTATTTCAACAGATTCTTTTCCACTTATTCACTGTCTCTAGTGAAATGAGATGTTGATTTTATTAAAACCAGAAGATGTTTATGCTTCTGCCTTTTCATGATTTTGTTTTTCCTCAGAAAGACTGCAACCTACCAAGTGATTTATTTATGTACTTGATATGCTAAGCAGTTTTTGAATTACATGAAAATTAAGCAAAGTAGATACTGATGTAGCAATATAATGAGGAAAATTATGTACAGAGAGACTCTTCAGACGCTTTATTGGTAAATAAAGTCTGCAATTTAATACATTTTATTTACATTTTGGATAGCAAAGTGTCAATATTCAAAGCATCAAATGAGGTTACTTACCGATAACTGAATTTTGACAGTATCCTTTGTGTACTTGCGCTTGTATGCTTTACTCTTAACTGTGAGACCACCTTGCAGTGCTTTATCCTTGAAAGAGTCGAGGGTTGCAAGAGATGGTCGCACAGACGCTGCCTCCATCCTCACCTGCAGTGGGGAGCGTGCTCTGCCTAAACATCGCGCTCCGCTCGTACCAACAACGTCAAGGTGCCAAGTAAGGCGCACAGTTTGGATGGCACACCAAAGCCACCAGTGACAAGTAACTCCCTTCTTCTCAAACAGGTGAGTTTCCTCATCTCCTGCCTTCCTAGGCAGTACACAGTTGCGTGTGCAGCCTCCCAAATCCTGCCCCAGAGTACCGGGGATTAAAGGCTGTTACAGGTGTATATATACACACACACACAGAGATTGTCTGAATTCTTGTTTTGCACGTCTCTTACTAGAAAGACCTAGACACCCTTTTTTCTGCAGTTTTGCAAGCAGTCATAGCAGCCTCCTGAGCTGCAATAACAGCCTATGCATCTAATTTAATGAGACTGTCTCTGTCGTACAGCGTGTTGTTCCTGACATGCCTCCCTACACACTACAACCACCTTTGGGGTTTTTTCCCCTCTCTTCTTTTCTTTCTTTTTATTGGGGCAGGACAGGAGGAGGGATGGGAAGGGAGAAGAAGCCACACCCAGAAAATTAAAACATTCAAAATCTTGTGCCAAAACAGAAACCCAAGCTGAGCTGGTGAATTGTCCAGATTATTTTTGAAGAAAACCTAGCTTGAAGTTACCTTGCTTGGAATAGAGATAGAAGTTAGGGCAAGCACAGGTAACACATGTAAGACCACAAACTGGTGGTTCCACCCCAGAAGAGGATCAAACACTAGCAACGATTTCCAGCTCTGAACAAGCATAACAGAAAAATGAGAACAGCACAGTGTGTGAGATTTCAAGGCCTCACAAATGAGAGATGCCGGATCTTAATTACCCCACCCTTTGCTTTGTTATTGTTGATTTTGTTGGCATATCAACTTCTAACTCTATACGGGTCTGCATGGACTTGCAGTGCCCAAACACACCAGCTGAAGAACAGGTAGGGAGTTTCTACAAAAGAATAATAAGCACGGCAGTATTTGCTTGTAGCATCCTCGTCAAGAATAGCAGGACCTTTTAAGTCAGTTTTCTGTGAAGGCTTCTTGTGCTTTCACCCCGCTGACGACACTCCTACATCTGGACTGAGGGTACAAAGTCATGGTGGTCCTAGAGAAGCAAGCAGCCTGATCCCGCCGTAAAAACCCTACCAAGGGACTCCCACCAGACACAAGGCAATGGAAAGAGGTATCAGTTTCTGATATGACTGATTAGCATGAGGCTTTCTCATTTATTTACATTTAAATGGATTCTTGCTTTGGCATAGTTCAGGTAAAATAGCAAAGAACACAAGAATGTGGCTGTTATGTCAAGAATCATGTGAATCGTAATATGTTACTTTATATTAACAAGCTATAAGAGAAAAAAAAAACCAAGACAAAAGGAAAATCTACCCTGAAGACACAAAGGAAAATTCCTTTCATTCTGCAGCAGCACTTGCAAAAGAGTTTTCCCTCCAACACAGGGCAACAACACGCCTGCCTGCTGCAGGTCTGCAGCTTAGCCCCAAGAGCTCAAGAAACCATGAAACTATTTGAAATCATTTTCTAGCATATATCTGTTGCACAACAGTTCTTCAGGTAGGCATACTGCAGTGGAAATGAACACACCATATAGATACCTGAGAAGGTAAGAAAATCTGATCACATCCTTGCCCACTGTGAAAGATTTTTTTTTTTTTTTTACTGCTGATGTGCACCCATCTGGATGATGCAAAGTGATATTCTGATGAAATTCTTCAACTCAGACTGATAAATTTTGACTTAAAATTACATCTTTTGAATTATTGAAAGCTCACCAAAAATCAACACGAATATTCCTGAATAGGCAGAGCAATGTCATGTCATTCATCTCTCTCAGACCTCCAGATAATTCTGTATTCATACAAACTAGTATGTTTATCTTATTTACCTTCCTAATAATGTTCTACATAGTATTGGAATAAGGCTTTCACAGTCTATTATCCTGACTTGTAGATGCAAGGTTGTTGCCCATGACACAATCCTGCCCTCAAAGAAAAAATTTGTCAGGAAAAAAAAAAAAGAAAAAAAGAATTTGTGATTTTAGAAAAATGTCAGTATTTTCGCTACAGAAAATTTTTGTAGTGATACTGGATTATAAAAACATTGTCAAATCAAGAATCAAACACTGACAACATGACATCAGGAAAAAATAGAGTAGGCTTGTAAAAGTTGTTTTATTTTAAAAGAGAAACAAGCAAAAGACTTATAGGAGAAATGAACATTTAAAAATAATTATATCAGATTAACAGGATATTTGATCACTTAAAATTCAAATATTCAAAACATATACAATTAAAAAAAAGTAGCATCTAGCAAAAAGTCAAGTACTGATGCCACAGCTCCACATAGATTCATATCCTGGTCACTAAATAAATGGAACACCAGAATCCATTTCACTTTGGATATACCCCTACATAAAATATTACCTAGTCACTTAAGAGCTATGTCAGCTGCTAAATGGCGGGGGGGGGGGGGGGGGGGAAAAAAAAAAAGAGGAAAAAAAAAGAACAGAAACATTACAAGAAAGTTATGACAGAAAACCTACAGAGCAGCGACTGAGGCAGGTGGGTTAACATACATGAAATTAAATCTGCTTTCTCAAGGCTACGCTAGTAGAGACTTTTTGGTGAATAAAAATATTTTTAAACACTTCTACGTTCTAAATCTACTGCTACATTCATACCCAACAGATGTATGTCTGGCACAATGTTTTATTGGGATCTGCTGCTTCCATACAACAATGCAGAAAAATATACCCAACATAGAGTACACACCGATGTTCGACAACCTTAATTTTCATTGGTATGCTGCGTAGTAATTTATGATGCACTAGCAAGTGAACTGACTGGCTGACCTGGTGAGTTTTTCCCATACAAATATCTATGATTAGGCCTCTAGTGTAAATATGACACCACCAGAACAAGTCACATCCTTACCCACGGTTTAGTGATCACACTAACATAATCATGGGGAAATACTGAAAAGCCTAAGCTTCGGGGCACTATGGAAAATCATCTGCCAATGTTCTGACAAAACTAAGAAATTACATTAGAAAATTTAAAAGGTTATTTTTTTTCCTCCCCGCTGAATTAAACTTATGGACTGCAGCAAGGAAAATTACCCAAGTCTATTTTGGTAGACTAGACTGTAAGACTTCAGCCTTCCAGTATGTCACATCACCTGCTTGCCACTGCACTGCAGTCTGCTGAAAGAATCCATAGGCAACAGTCCCTTCACGTGTTTCACCCCAGCCTTGAACCCCACCAGTACCAGTCTGCTGTTTTTTCCCTTTTTTGTTCTCCATAGATACCTTTTCCTCTCTGCTTTTTTTCCTATTTTTCCTTCCCTGGTGTCCCATTTTAATTTATTTGTCCTTTCCTGTTGAAAGGAGAGCCTGTCTATTCTTAGAAGAGTTTCAGATCCTAAAATAAACTGCTTAACTATGTATCTATTACAACCAGATTGATGTCATATCAGACCCTGACAACATGCTGCAACAGGAATGCGACTACAGCAAAGAACCCCAGCATTTCTGCAAGCTCTGCTTTGCAAAGATTTTTAAAGTAAGATTAGATACAAAAATGTAACACACTCTATCCAAACATTAAAACATCAGGTAGGGTTTTTTCCCATTTATTCTTCTCACTACATAAATGTTGGTATCATTTTTAAAGCAGTTCTTGCCTGATATCTAATACTAAAAACGAGACCCTCTACCACCACACTAAAGAGGAGGAAATCAGGGTAACCAGATTACACAGGGAATTCTTTTTGATCAACCAGAATGTTATAATTTTGCTGTCAGAGCAAATAAAAGCTAAAAACAGGTAGTGCAGTTTAAAGAAAAAAGATAATAATGGGATCTAGATAACAATTGGATAACAATGGGAGCCTTTCATCGGAGCAAACCCTTTGAGTCCAGTCCAGGACACTAATAATTCCGAGCAGCTCATTATTTATGGCTAAAAACTTCATTCTGTTCCCAATATAGACAGACACTCACATTAGGAAAAGGCACACTTGTTGACAATATTAACAGAAGCAGCAAGGATCAAATAGACAGGGAACTTTCCCCTCATTTACAGAAGTGCTACTGCTCAAATAGGTCTGCAGCGCACAGATTGCTCAGTGCCTTGAGCTGGTGTTGTATAATAATCTTTGTCTCCAAGAGAAAAA
>NW_009221066.1:21119-39472 GCF_000690835.1 Fulmarus glacialis | reverse complement strand
ACGGAGAAAACATTACACGGAATTTCACAAGACTCTGCAAGACACTCTGCTGGCAAAGTGTGAGGAACAATAAACGTTTCCTGAACTTTAAAAAAATAATAGCAGTAATTATTTCATTAACTGTCCTTTCACTTGAACTATTAAAAAATGCATTAATATAATACCAATTATTAAGCACTCTCAAATATGTCCTAAACTGAGAATTGACATATATACCACATAAAATCCATAATCCATCTAAGTACCATACTATGTCAGGGACATAGTCTTTGTTTCAACTTTCAAATGTCTTGCGCCAAAATACAAAAACAAAACATGCCAACTAAAAATTTACTCAAAATGCCAACGACTAACAAAAATTGCAAAAATAAAACCATTGGGAAGTCTGACTATTTTGCATGTGATACAACCTTTGGCCAAACCCTGAACACTGCCCTGAAGGCTAATGTATTATCAGCATCTACACAGTAGGAGTATTTCCTGGGAACTCTGGCTCTTTGAAAAGATGAAAGCTAAAGTTCAGTTAACAAATCTCCTCTAAAAAGGTATTTGTGATTTCCTTGGAGATGTGGAGAATTCACACTTGTTTTGTTTCCGGCATATATGAATTTTCCAAGGAAAAAAAAAAAAACCCTCAAATCACAGCGTTATCTTTTCTTAGACCCAGGAACTATTTTTAGATTATGTTGTCATACCACAAATTGGTAGGACAAACTTTCAAAGGCCAGCCCTGCATTACGTCATCGCTTTTTAGCAATGCTCCCAACGCTGGCCTCGCTGTGCCTTCACTAACAGAGTTAATATTTCCTTTTGAGTCAAATTCATTAAGTTTTCTGCGATTTTTGCATTGTGTTTTTCACTTTTAGGAAGAAGTCGATCTAAAAATGTTAGTGTAATCTGCGTATGTTAAAGTTGGGACGAAAAAAAAAAAATCTCTTCTTGAAAGAAAAAACCCACCTCCCAAAAGCAGCCCACTACTGCTCCGTTTCAAACTCCGTTTCCCGAGTTTGCTACCTGCAACCTGAACAGTCCCTACACACACGCGCTTCTATCAGTAGGGGAAATCTTCGCGTTTTTCTTCTATATTCATGGAGTTCCTGTAGTGTCCTGTAGACATCGGCCACAGATTATAGGTGAAATCAGACAGGATCATTATCATCAGCTCAGTGGGATTTTTGTATAACATGAATTTCCCCGAAGTCAGTTTGTCTGAATGTTTTCCTTGTGAAATCTTGATTTTAAGATTGACAGCAGTAGAGAGTCAACTTGTCATTGACTATACATGAATAAGAAATTATATTATCCATGAATAGGGTAGCATAAACTATCACAAGCAGAGCAATATACTTAAAGAAATCCTTGGCAGTAATCCCACTGCCAAGACAGACCTATAAATTTGTTTAGAATTATCCAGGAAGAACTGCTGTCAACCAGCCTTGAAAAGGCTCTATAAACAACATATACGTTAATGATGCTGCTGGGACATGAGCGGCAAAATTAACCATTATCAAACAATTGCCGAGATGCTAGAATCATTGAAGCCTTATACAGAAACAACCTCTTGAGAATAAATAGTTGGAAACAAGAACAGCATCAAATCTACATCAAAATAGAAGAGACTTAGAGGCTAGTAACATAACCTTATGAGGAAAAGAGTCCATTAGAGCATAATGATAAATAAGAATATTTTCATTAGCCATTTCAGAACTAGACTAGATGACAGTGACAAACTTTTTTATTATTATTTTCTGGCTCTGACGCTGCAAATGCCCTTAGGCAAATCAGCTTGTACTATGATTCAAGATTACAGGTTTTTTAAAAACATATATAACTAAAAATAGCCAACTGGGAAAGACATAAAACCCAGCAGACATCCAAAAAATCCCAAAAGCTGCATTTTTTGAAAGAAATTTTAATCTGAAGACAAAAATCACTACAGTCTACAAAAAGTATGTCAATGACTTATCAAGTCTTGGTACAGTACTGTGAGTACCTAAACACAAAAAGCTGCTTTGGTGAAGTACCAAGGAAGGAGGTCTTTACCTACACTTAGAGACCTCAAGCAACTGTCTTCGGAAATAAAAGGCAAGATGGTCCTGTTCCAAAAGAGAGATCATTACATTCTGCTACCATTTTATGTTCTCCAAGGATGGCCAACGTAACATTACAGTGTTCACTTTAAGGCTTATTAAGCATCACGTAGCAATAAAGTGCCTTACGATTACTAAGTTTTCTCCCAAAGGTGGTTACAATTCCATAGAATAAGAAGTGATCACATACATTTTTGCAAGTTATAATCGTAACAGTGGAGCATACTTATGGACCCGCTGCAGTTAAACCTAATGTAAACAGGTTTACATGATTTATAAAACTACAGGTGTGAAGGTTTCTCAAAGATGCCAGACCTGTTTCTAAATCTTTTGTATTATTTTAAACATGACAAAAATAGACTCACTATCAATTGCATATCCCCAATTTCAGTTTAAGCTCACATGCAGTTCATATGAACTGTGGCAGATGACCAGTTGCCACTCACTTGCTTCCATTATCTTTCCAATGTCAAAGCAGCATGGTGAGCTACCAGGAACACTAACCAACCAACCAAGCTAACAAGCATCATCAGATTTTATCTGCCAAGATCAGGGGGTAGGGGGTGTTCAACTTCGGTTGATTAGTTTCACCAGGGGAAAAAGGAAAGAAAAACACCCTACAGTCAACCTCAAACATCCGAAACAAAAAGATTGTGCTCAAATGTTTTACATCTGGAAGGTTTAAGGACTCTATAACAGCATCTTTTAATGAAGAATGGCATGGCAATCTCAACAAGGCCCACTGTTACCAGCTCTACCAACTTCAAGAGAGCTACCGAAAACAGGCTTTGTTCTACAGGATAAGCACATACCTCACTGTATTGTGTATTTCTTATCCCCCACTGGTGCCAGTGTACCCACTGAAATGAGAGACAAGTGAAATCGTAGAGTTTCTTTGTTTCACTGTTCAGCGTAGAGAAAAAAAAAAGTATGTTAAAAATCTATGAATTGAGAGATTGAAGTTACAATAGGAGTTAACTGAAGTAAGTCATCATGCATTTAACCGGCTATCTTCTTCCTTCTAGTTGATTTGAACCGCTGCTTAACCGCTGAACCACTGCCCGTACCCCCAGGAGAAGAGGACGGGAGCCGAACTGCGTCCAGGGGAACTCTATGGTGAAAACGGACCCCTGGGGACACCTACTTATCAGGCAGGTAAAGCACAGAGCACTGGCTTCATGAACTTCTCCAAATCAACAGTGTGTCTCAATGCAAACTTGCTATGATTTAAAAAGCAGTGTATAAATGCAAGCATAATTACAATTGTCATAACGTTTGGTATTTTCTAAATAGTAAACGTCAACGGGCAAAAACTAGCTGACTAAGTCAATGCTTACATGTATCAACACAGCTTTAGATAATAATGTCCTGAAATAAATACCACCTAAAGCCACTGACTGCATGTGCTACCGCTTCAATAAGGAGTTACTGCTGTGTCATAACTGTGTCAAAAAAAAGAAATGATAAAAATATCGAGGCAATATTTACAAGTTGCATGATTACTTTAAAGGTAATTATTTAGCTAGAACACATGACTCCTATTTCCCTATGAAAGGCTCTCTACTTAACTGGATTAACACACTATTGATAGCTAAATTCCACTGCCGGAGGCTACTGTCAAGTCATCATTTCCAGAACAAACCTATAAGCTATTTTCTTTATCCTGCGTGCGACGATTACAACAAGCTCATCATGAATTTGCTCCCAAAGTGCTCTAAAAAAAAACTGCTGCAAAGAACATTCAAGAGATGCATGACACAGGATTACCTGTTCTAATGAAGTTAGATCGTACATCAGTCACAGGTTGGAAGGCTAAATACATTTTGCAGCCAAGCAAGAAATTAACATCTAATTTTTCAATATTGTCTTTTTAGTTTAAAGACTACCCAATTTTGATGCTGTGAAAATTGACTATCACCTAGAACTCAACTCCAAGATTTTTTCTAGGGAAAGCAAATCCAGCTCTGAATTCTCAGCAAACATTTCTCGTGAAAATGTTTATGTTTTTCCTATCAAAAGCAACACTCACAAATATGTACACTCACTTTCTCCACCCACTTCTTAACACACACGCAACATGTGGGAGATTTATTGATACACAGAGAAGTTAGCTAGGAGAGAAGAGAAGTAACCTACCTCAAAATAACTATTCCTTGCACAAACATGCATTCAGGGTAATGCTACTGGAAAACACGCCCTGCCCTGCGCTGCTCACCTTTGCAGAGCCCTCCCTCACCCTTCCATTTCTGCGGGATGGTAACGCAGAGGTAGAGCAAGGAAAAGGAACTCCTGACCCCTCCATTTTCATGCAATCACCAAGAGCCACATCAATACAAGTACAGCCCTCATTTTTTTTGTCATCTCATTCCCATTTGTAGCATCTAACTAGAATCAGAAGGCAGCAAATGTAAAGTGGAGTCACTGTTTGTGCTTCACACAAAACAGAATCGATTTTAAGTTAGGTTTAGTAACAGGAACAACAACAACAACAACAAAACCCAACTGGTTCCAAACTGGGGAATTTTGAAGTCTAACTTCCTTCCTCCTCTCCCAGCAACACTCTTAGTTTCCTGATGTTAATAACGCCGGGTGGGAGATGGAGCACAGGCCTTCCTAATGAAGGCCCCAAAATGTCCTTATGAAGGTCTGGAGGGGAATAACCAAAAAGGTTAAAGTACACAAGGAACATAATCCAAAGAAAACATTTTCTTTAGGGACAGAACAGGCTGATGTGCTAGCTGCAGACAAAGGACTCAGAAAACAAGTTACAGTTCCCTCATTCTGTACCAGCAAAAAGCACTACCCTACTGTACTCGAACAGAGCTGCTTGGAAAATTTCATGAGACCATCTTTCTGACAATTTACCCTACTTTCCTGGGCTCTTGCCTCGCTCAGCAACATCAGCAGCCAACGATCACATTTCAAAGCACTGGTCACTCATGCAATAAAATTGTCCATTGCACCACAGAGCAGCTTCTCATCAGGACCTCTTTATACAACAAATACAAAATCTATTTCACAAAACATAACTGGACTGTGGAGCTCCACTGCTTGATTTGGCCATGCCAGAAGCGTACACCTTTCCAAAAAAAAAAAAAAAAGCGCAACAAAAAACAACCTCTAATGTGCTACTAGACACAAAAGATGCAACGTAAGGAAGCTAATGAGCTCCAACTACCAGCAGCTAGGAGAATATACTAGGAACTATCAATATAAACGTACCTTCTTTGCTGCTTTGTCTTTGCTTAGGCTTTCGCTATTGGTCACTATCAGAGACTGGATAGTGACCGGATCTTTGATCATTCAGAGCTGGTTTTATATTCTTCAGAAGGTTATTAGAGGCTCACATGTGTATTCTGCAGCCCTTTGCCTCGTCCCGCCTTTTACTGAATGGGTTATGTTTGATACAGGAGAAATAATGAGATTAAGCAAAGGAAGAATCCCCCTTTACAAAGGAAAGGATATTGTACTGACATCTAGGTCTACTTGAAATACATTTGTTGTTTCACTGGAATGTGTGTCTAATAGTTATTTTTATTTTTGTAAAATGTATCAAAAACATTACCCCAAGCATGCATTTGTCAGTTGTGCAAATTCCACAAGTCAGGTTTCAAAGCATGACAAAGTTTTCATATTTTTCTGAGGCAAGTCACACGTGAGCCCAATGAAGAAAAAAAGACTATGGCTAATGAAAAAAAACTTGGAAATGTAGTTTGACTATAAATGAAAAGTACAAAAACTAAAGGATTTTCTTTAAAATCCCATTTAAATTAAAAATTAAGTTTCACAAAGAATAAAAAGAGACTGTGTTTAACCACATCATAGATTAATGCCCAGGGAAATGGGTATTAATCCCTTTCAGCTACCAGCTCTTTAGTAACGTGTAACAGTCCATTCAATGCAAGAAAAAAAAAAAGAGGTGTAAATAGAATAACAGACACAACAAATTTAGGAAGAAGAAAAAAGATATTTTGACTTGCAAAAGAAAGTGTTCTTAATTGCATATAGTTCCTTTCCAACAACTCTCCTTGCATTCCTACCTCTTTTACACACTAAAAATTCTACTGTGCCACATCGCCTTGAGCCAGCAAGGAGCATGGGAAAGGTCCAATTGTGTAAGATGTTATTAAGGTAGCAAAGCTGGCTACTTAACTGAAGATACTTAAATACTCAAAAATAATCACACAGATTAGCCAGTGACTCTCAGACTGGAGAGCTGCCTACCTGTAGCGTAATAAGGAGCTGTTCAAACACACCCTCCCCACGTGCATTCTGCGTTAGGTATCCGTGCCCCAAGGGCTGACGGTGGGAGATGCTGAGCCTTGCGTGTTCACCATGTTTACCACGAGGGAGAATAGGACTTACCACTACTCCCGGTACACCCACACACTTCCAAGGGATGGAAGGATTCCCCAACCACAGAACTAATTATGGTATATCAATAAGGTAAATACGTCCCCCCAAAAAAGTTTACTTAGAGGCATAAAGTATTTTTCCTTCAGAGCAGAACAGAAGGAACTTGAACTCCTAAGGATACCTAGCAGTACTGATATCCCTAAAGAGGCATCTGCTCGAGATGTTGCGGTTAAAGTACAGTGCCTAGCGGAAATATGTGAAGGATCCCACACTGCAGTCCTTCAGATGTCAAGCACCGGAGTGTATTTTAGAACAATCTGGGCTAATTTTAATTTTTCAGATACTTTCTCATAGGCTCAGAACCACAGAAGTTAGGGACAAAATACTATATACTAGTTAAAGCAAGTAAGACATGATAAAACATTTGTTCCTACAAGGGAGGGTGAAAAAAAACCAAACCACACAACAAGAGAAAAATTAAATACAGCAATGCACTGCTCTGAGAAGACAGTTGTGTAAGTACAGGTATAAACAGCTACATTTATCTTGACATGATTCTGAGCATGCACTCTCTTCCCATTCCCCAATACATTTTTGGGTGGGGATGCCTTTTGCTTCTGGGGGTTTTGGACTTTTTGTTAGTTTGCTTTGGTTGTTGGGTGGAGGTTTTTTTGTTTGGATTTTTGTTTCTTGGGGGGGGTGGTGGTTTATGGGTGTTTTGTCTTGTTGTTTTTTTTTTTTAAATACAGTTCCCTGCCCCATCTGTGCAGTTTTCTGTTCTTCTTGAAGTAGCAGTGCCAGTCATGAGAAGCAAGCATCAAGCAATGAGCTGGAGAGAGAACTAACATCACAGGCTCTTAGTAAACATCAGGAAATTATTTCCATTTTAGAAGTCAGGAAGCTTTTTACACATTTCTCCACAGGTTTTTTGTGACAGATTCTGCAGAAGAAGAGAACCTGCTGTCATGCCACACAAATGTGAACAAGCTTATCAACAACAACTGGACTTAATTAGACTTTGCTGTTGCTGTTTTTTCAGATTTGCACTACTTCTCTCCCCAGGCAAGAACGAACAACCTTAGATGTCTATTTTGCCTTCTATAACATGCAAGGGCAACAAGCATACTTAGTTAGTCCAGAGCTATGCACGCGTTGACTAGCCAGATGGCTACTGCAAAACAGCAAGGATAACAAGCAACTACTACTTTTTCACCTTGCAGGAATCACTGGTTTGAATCTTCCCTCTGCTCTGCAGCTGCTGTTCATACTGCTGGTATTGGCACCTTCAGCACTTTTCATCTGCTGTCAGATTTGGTTTGAAGTACTTGAAAGTTTCGGTCGTATTGGGACAAACGCATGCTTATGCACATTAAGAAGTTCAGCCAAAAAAGCTCAGAAGTCAGCCCTGAACTTTTTCAAAAGATTCCCACTAGATTAGACCCACCCAGCAACCGCTTTATTTCTTATCGCAGGAGTTTCTTGCATTACCCATTTCAGAACTGTGACTGCAGGCAACCAAATGTCCCCTCCAACAAGCTGGTCACGGTCCATCTTCAAAACGGGTGCTTTCGCTTGTTCCTCACAGCTCACCACTGGAAAGTTACAGATGCAACATACACAGAAAAACTTCAGAGATTTATCTGTAACCATTCTCTAAAGATTAATGAAAAAGTCAAAGAAAACATTCAAAGAATCTTTAAGAGGAACGACACTGACAAAGTCTTGTGCAGGAGAAAAATTAAGCTACATCACTACAACTTAAGAACTGAAGAATGAATCCCCTCAGATGACTGCCATTAAGCTGCTGTTAAACTACAGAATGCTTGTACTTTTTGATTTGCTAATACACACTAGCCTGTGTACTGCCTTTCATTTTTGCTTTCACCTCAAACACCGTCAGTCAGTTGCTTGACAAAACGTTAAGTTTGTCTCACAAAAGAGAGAGTTCTTTCTGAAGGCACAGCCCCAGAAAAAAAACTAAGATAAGGGAAAAATGTTTGAAAATATCTTTATAAACTTCTGAAGCAAAGCTGAAATCAAAGCACAGCAGCAAGGGGAAACGAGTTGTTGCATCTGATTTTATGCACGCTTTAAGACACACAAGTGATGCAATTCATGACCAACAAAGACCAAGGGCATGCATGCGTGTAATACATGGCAGGGGGATGTATAAATAAAACACTACCACACCACCATATTAGCAGCCTTTCACATTGTTTAAGCAACCAGAAATTAACACACTAGCTTTTAAAAGGTACACG
Source organism: Fulmarus glacialis (assembly GCF_000690835.1). NCBI lineage: Eukaryota > Metazoa > Chordata > Aves > Procellariiformes > Procellariidae > Fulmarus > Fulmarus glacialis. The sequence goes on along the minus strand of NW_009221066.1, from coordinate 30,765 downwards.
TTTTGGTACGTAGTCCCTGGCTCCCCAAACGGCATGCATTAGCCCCATGCTGCGGAACGGCACTGGAAGCAACCGGGGGTCCAGCCCCCCACCAGCCACCCGCTCTGGCGCGGGCAGGCGCGTTTCTGGTTCCTCCTCCTTCCGCTCCAGCTCCGCACCAGTTCCCGTTCACTTCTGTGCCAAGCACAGGGACTCGGTTCTTCAGGAGCCACCCTGAAGACGCCTGACGAGCTGTTCCCTGGCACACGTTTGAGCATGCCACCGGCAGACTCCATCGCCTACTTGCCGAACCGCAGGAACGCGGCTCCTCCACAGCATTCGCCCCGGCGGTGACTCAACACACCTCCCCTCCAGCGCCAGCCTGGCACCCGCCATCAGAAACGGGTGGAAATCCAAAACAAGCACCATGCACGAGCTAGGAAATTGCAGGTCTCCTGGGTCGGGAGGGGGAACAGCACTAATTACAAAGTAATTAACTTTTAATAGAAGTTTAATTCTGTCAGTGAGGGAGAGGAAGGGTTGAGGTTATTGTTCTGCTTTTGGTATTCCTAATTGATGTAACACTGCCTTCTGTGAAATGGTTAAAATTGATACAGATAATCTATTCTGCAGGAATATGACCTACATACACTGGTTAACTAAACGATTTAACGGGCATTACACTGGCATTATTTCATACAAGCCTGCAAGAGTCAGCCAGTGGTCTCATGTAAGCTTGATCCTCCATTGACACAGAATGAATATGCTGAACTGTCAAAAAATAGCTAGAAAACAGGAAACTGCATACAGGCATGACCTCCATCCAATCTAGTAAATCTGCATTAAATATCAGACTAAGTTTTGGGGCTTCTCTTTTAATTTTATACCGGATACCTCTACATTAGAATGGGGGTGGGGGGAAGTAATTTGATATCATTTGTACACAGGCTAATAATGATGCTACAGATAGAAATACATAGAAGAAGGTGTTTCTCATACGTAAATGCTTAATAATCATAGCCAACGTAACCTCAGAACAACCAGAGATGAAGCAAAATAAAATTAGTGCTAATTAGGTTTAGGCAATCCTGAAGTTGTTCTCTCAGGAAGGCAACTGCATGGCTACAAACTGACTATCCCAAACGGCACGTGGCACCACTCCGTGAGCAACCATCCTGTGGGACAGTAATTCAGAGGGCAGGGTGGAGTACTCTAACACTAACGGCACTAACGAGACATGCTAATTACCGATTATCCTTCTATGTAATACCCTACAGTGTTGCAGTTTTTTCCCCTGTTAAATATCTCAGTTTCCTAACTTTTTTGGTAGGTTTTTAACAGCTAAACAACTGCTGCCTATATTAAGCACTATGTTAAATAGGAAAATCACACAGAGCAAGACAACACTAGGAACGTAAGTGGTGTTAGTCATGAAAAAACAGGTCTCTGTCAATTCATGAGAGAAGAGTCTTGTACAGTTCAGTTACTGGTAAGGCAGAGAGACCAGTAAAGAAACAGCAAGAAATAAACTTCAGTATCAGTTAAGCCCTTGACTTTTGTTAGTGCCTCCCTCTACAGAAATTACTCAGCATAATCAGACAGCCATCAACTTTAACTACAGAGTTTTCTCAGCTACTTTGCACGAACAAAAAGCTTTTGATTTAAGAATATGTTCTTAATGGAAGTTGTTGAAATAATTCAAGGCTAGATGAAAACCAAAGCACAGTCAGAAGCCGTACCGTATAATCTACAAATTATACACTCCTATTCTACTTTCTAAGGCTTTTGCTACCAAAAATGCTGAGGCCCTCTGCTCCGCTTCTAGCTACTCTTCCAGAGACGTAAAATGTCCAAAACTGGCTGCATCCCCACACAACACTGTGCCCAGTGTGATTGTCTCATGATGGGAATAGCAAGTACATCAGTGCACAGACACCATCTTGCAATCCCCTGTGCTACTGCCAGAAACAGAGGACAGCCCTGCTGTCACCCACTGGTAGCAGCCAACACAGAATTCATTCATCAGGTAGTTCTCTAGAGAAGCCAAAAACCTATGGTATAGCCTCTGGATTTACCATAAGACAAAGTCCAAACCCCACAAACTACAGCCACTTCACTGAACTCAGAAACTTGGCCATGCAGAAGATGCAGATGTTTTAAATGCATCTCAGAAACCATTCTTATGGTGGGGGGCAGGGACAGGTGTGTGGAAATGCTGATGAAAACTTCAAGGTGTTAAAAACACTCCTAACACAATACGCATAGGCAAATAGCATACTTTATATAAAGAAATACACACTAGATCTTGAGCTAAAACAGTACTGGAGGCAAGAAGTGAAAGATTAATTATTAAGAGTGAGAAAATCAACAGCTCAAAAATTTAAAAGTTACTGGGGTTCAAAAAAAGGCACTCAGCACAACATCCAGCATTATTAATGCAAACAACACTTTTGACATCAGACCTTTTTGGCAAGTATCATTAAGTGCTACTACCAATTTGTGACCTAGAGCATACCCTAACAACTCAAATCAATTTTAAAAATTATGAAGTTTTCCGGTTGATAAAACTACAGTAATATGCAATTTAAAAGCTTCATATAGTGTTACATTTATATAAAAGCCTTGTACATAAGCAATGTAATGCATGCAGTTTTTCAAAGTTATGAAATGCACATATCCAAAAGTTATCGGGGAAGTAAGTTTTACTGAGAAAGTAATAAAAATAATGAAAACACTGTTCCAATTCAATTATTGGAGTCAATTTTGGACTATTAATTTTGAACCTGCAACATCAAAAAAAAAAGGAAGTTTGGTTGTGTTCTATATGTTTTTATACACACATACACACACACACAGAGAATACTGATATTATTGCTAAAGGAACAGCTCTTTTTCCAAGATCACCTATACGTACTACACTTGAAACAATAAAGCATACTCTCATGAAAGATTTCATCATGAAGTATCTGGTGTTTTTGAATATGTTGAACACTTAGTATTGAATGATTGACTATAAGGATAAGAAACTATTGTTCTCAAAAATATCCAATAAGGCATTCAAAATACTAATACAAATTCAACTACAGTGCAATTCTGAATTACGGAAATCGTGTAAAGAGATGGTATTTTGCGAGAGATTGCTGCACTGTCCTGGGACAACAGAAACATCCTTGGTATTTACAAAGAGGAAAATGGCAACATTTACAACAGTCCTTAGAGCACGGAACAAAATTCCACAAACGTTTGATTTTTAGCACCAAGAAAGCTTCCTGTGCAAGCAAACTTCACTGGCTGCATCTCAGTTGCACACAAACAGCACAACTGGCAAACTGCTCTGTTTTACTGCTTTAGGTAGTTCTAACTATGGCAGGCGCAGCACAGCATACACCATGAAGGTAAGAGTGAGAAGTCCTGAATCCCATTTGACACAAGTTTAACAGAGAAATAAGAACAGGTTTGACTTGCCTGCTCTGAAGATGCATTGTGACTATCTTTTTTTCCCCCTCAAGGAGTAAGGGCTTCATAGCCAGGCTCCTACGCTGCTGCAATCCACATAATGTAGTGCATTTTACAGAATATGTAAAAATTTACATTTGATACAAAATTCCAGATACCACGCATTTCCAAATAAGCTATTTTTAATAATTTATCCTTGAAGCACATGTTGTGCACTGAGAAAGACATTCTGGTCATAATTCTGACTTTATCTTTATGCTAGTAAACAAAGCTTAGACTTTTGGAAGCACAAGGGAATTAAGTGAACCCCAATGTATTCTGAATTTACTATCATTTAAGTGGGCCTTCACTAAGAAGCATGGATGCAGTTGTTTTTCCCATTACTCGGCAGGCTAATGGTCAGATTTTGGTATTAAGACACAGGAGCTAAAGTCCACTTGCAGTCATACCATGCCATACAACAAGCTAGACAACACCGCAGGGACAGAAGACAACGCTTCCCACTGTCCATCTTCTGTGGAGGCTTAGTACTACCAGCTTGTGCTTCTGCCTGCTCCCAACAATGAGTATGTGGGACAGAAGGCCATAGCATTGCCCCCTCTCCCACATACTTTGCATCTACGCCTGCAGGGAGATTCAGAGTTTTATTAAATCCTTCACAGGGATGAAAACGATTTTACTTTTTGCCTCACCAGCACAACCTTGTCTGCATAAAGACTCCCCTACTCGAACACAAGTACTACTGGTTTAAATTACATTATGCCTGCCCTTTAATCAACCGTTGCTGTCCAATTACCAACAAACCAAGATTTTAAAGCACAATGACACTTCACATGTTCTTAAGGTAACAACATAGTTTCAAAATGCAACTGTTTGAAAATCTTATCTGTGAAATGCTTTTGGCTTGCTTCCCCCAGCCCCCTAATCCAATTTCACTTTTTAGAAGGTATTTTATTAACAGTCCAAACAAAAATCCCTCCAAAATATTACCTAGCACTGTGGCATCAAGACCTTCAAATATATAAAATTTGATAATACGGACATTTCAGGCAACTTATTTTCATACAGATTTTAATTTTACTTAATTACATCCCAAATACTTATTTTTATGTCAGGCACCTCTACCACTTTCCAATTAATGCCAGAATTCACAAAAGGATTTTTTCTTGTTGCTGTTTTGTTTTTTAATCATGATGGTTTTGGTCTGAACCTGCACAAGTGTTAAATGTTCTAAGCGTGCCCACATTATCTATTTGCACTTGTTCAACCTGTTTGATTTTTAGATCAGCTGAGGCAGTTTGCCTTCTGCAGCTAACAGGATGAGCCCCCAGCTGTGGTACATCCTCTCCCTTTCACAGGCTGTGTCAACAGAGTAGCGGCTTGGCCAATCTTTCTGTACTCAACCCCGCAGGAAGACTTCTTCCCCCATGCGTCTGCTTCATCCTCTTCACTCGTGTTGGATGCTGCGAGCTGATGCAGGAGGTAGCCTTCACCCACAAAACAGCTCTCCTTTGAAGACAAGGATGCCAGAGGGAAGAGACAGGGGCTGATGTATAGGCTTCACTTTCAAACACGCTGATTTACATTTAGTACTACCTGCTCTTAAAACAGAAATACACAGCCATATTTTCAAAACAGGCACAGTGGAACCAGTTAGACACAGTATTTACAAATACAACTACTGGTATTTTCTGCAATTAAGATATCCAATATATCCGCACTCACATACACACAGATGTATGATGAACAAATCTTTGACATAAATATCAGTGCAGTGAAAAAAAGGATCACATTTCCGTAGATCTATTTTAACATGTGAAAAATAAAAGCTGCTTCCCAAAACTTTAGCCATGACAAACTTAGGTCTATCGTTCAACCTCAAAAAAATGAAATACAGCAAGAACCAAGAGCTCTTTCGCCTTCAATATTATGAAAGAATTTCCCTTCTGTTCAAACTGAAGCAATCTAAAGACCAAGAGAACCACCATCTGAACTCCGATTTAAGTTGTTGCTCCTGCCATCACTATTAATTTGAAATCTGGGCTGACATTACTAGAATCTCCAGCAGGTACATGGTACCTTTGAATGCTTCATGTGTTATCCCTCCTCACATTACTCGGAAAATTTCTAGCTCAGAAAAACGACCAACTTGAAGGTTGACCGCCATTTCATCCACTCCCATCCCCGCTCCTCTGGATCTTCAGAGAGGATTTTTTTTAAAAAAAAAAAAAAGAAAAAAGAAAAAAGTTGCAAATTTACAGCAGCCCATTTCCACAGCATGCAAAAAAAAAAAAAAAAGCAAGAAAAAAAAAAAAAAAAAAAAAAAACAAACCCACAACAAAACCAAAAACACACACCATTACCAAAAAATCCACTCTTATTTTCTGCTTCTAGGAACAGAGAATAATAAGGTATTAGAGACCACATTATGTTGACCAGAAAATAATAAGAGAATTGAAACTACATTTGTTATCAAATAGTTATATAAACATGAAGTTATGATGAGCTAAGATTGCCACTCCTGGAGGATACTTATAATGGTTTTGGTAAGGTCCTAGTAATCGTGAAATAGAAGTTTGAAATGGGAAGTCAATTAAACAATTAATGAATACTATGCATAAAGTGCAAACAAAACCTTGCCAAAACAATAAAGCAATTTGTTGGCAGACACAAGCCACAAAAGCTTATCTTGACATTAAGTTCTGTTTGCTCAGATAAGAAAATAAACCAGCAATCACAGCCCTGCAACTTTAAAGGGGGGTGAGGGGGGGAAGTGTCCCAATTCACTTGTAATAGCAATTTCTTACATTATCAGGACTCTTTTCTTATATATACTACTGACAGTAACCACGCTCACAAGTATAGCAGCTGACTTTGAACATGCTGACCTTGAGCAAGCAAACGACCTTAGCAGCATGTACTTCTGGCTTATTTCATTGCAACAGCGAAACAGTCTCACCATCTATAGTAGTCTAGAGTCTCTGGCCACCACCCCTGACTATTTTAAGATATCCCAATACACTTCAGTGATGCACAGTTCAAAGTGATAGAATAACATCTGCTAGCATGTTGAAGTGCAAGTTGTTTACAGAGGCATTTTTAGCTTGTTCTCATACTGCGCTTCCCTAACTGGCAGAAAACTCAATTTACTAACAGAGCTTTGCTTCTCATTTAAACATCTAAAACCCAAAATGTTAAAAAAATTTTGAGCAAGAATTTTAGGCATTGTGAAAGGAGAAAAACCAAGACATCCCACTCTAGATAAAGCTTATTTAGAAACTTTAAGTATGTGACAGCAATGGGTGGTCTTGAAAAAGCAGTTGCTTCCCGAGATGCCAATTTTGCACAACTTCTCCCCTTGGTCGTCCCTATAAAGAAAATCTGTATTAAGATAGGTGTTTATTTGTATACAAGTTTTTAACTGATATTTTAAACATATGTAAGTTATACGTCTATCTGATGTTAGGAGAAGATAATTGACAAGTTACTCGGATGCAACGGATGTGTTACTGAGTTATTATAACCCATTCTGCTGACAATCCTAACCTACAAAAAGAAAACATTCAATTTAACAAAAACACTCTAGGGACAACTGTCAGTCTGTGTTCTCTGGAGTCCCTGGGGTGACAAGGACTACATCTAATCAAGTTACAAAAGCCAGTGAGAAAACAAGCCTCTCCAGGAATTGACGGCCACGAGAGTTTTTTTCTAATTTTGAAAGAATGTGTGTAAGAGAGAGGGAAAACAACAGATCAAATAAATTTCACTAATTTGAGGGGGGCGGGGGGGAACAGCATAAGCTGTTGGTAGTTTTTCTGAAACTAAGTATGAAGCTGAAAAAGTAATAAATAAAAAGCTGTCCTAGAGCAACAGCCTCAGAGCACACCCATAGCTCTCGCTACAGCCCAGCCCATGGGCAGTAATTAAGCCACAGAACTCAACTACTTTATTCTTTTTCCAAAACCCTTTAAAGCAGAAGAGATCGCACCGGATCAAATCACTCTTCCGAGCTGCAGCAGAACTGACTGGGCGAGTGACAGCAATGTCAGGACCACAGGACACAATGATTATCACTCTTCCTCCATCCTCTCTGATCCTTCATGGGAGAGGAGGGTAAGACGAGGAGAGGAGGAAAAGCCTGCTCTCGTCCAACAGGAATACATCCAACAGCAATTTTTCCATCTCTCTGAGCTCCGCTGCAACACTAGTGACATTTGGCATTTTGTCTGGAACAACTCTGTTGATTAGCAACAGAGCTGCTTCCTTAGTTGGAAGACTGGAGGGAGGATATCACTGTCTGATTCAGGAATGAGTTGACTCCGCTGAGTGCATCTACTCACATCATTTGCTTTTCCTTGTGGGCACATTGCTGAATAACTAGGATCGTATTTTACTGCTGTCACCAGCGGAGCAAAAAAACGTTTCCAAGCTACGAGCGTCCCTTAATAACCAGACACCTTCCATTCTGCCAGCATCACTCAAGTTGTCCATCAGCCTAACGCAGGTTCAGCTGGTGCCCCATTTTATACAGAGATCAATCATATTGCTTCCCATTCATTTCATTTTCCCAAACTAAACAGCAGCTTGCGTACGGGCCGCTGGATGCCAAGAGGAGCATCCTTCCATCAGGAAACTGAGTGCTTGTTCTTGAAACATATTTTCAGTAAAACTTCCAGCTGTACTCTAACAGCACTACAATCTGATACAGTATGATGAAGCAGATGTTTTCTTGGGAGACAGGAGGCGAAAGATAGGAAATGTAACTGTTGGGGCAGCTACAGAGGCAACTGGAGCAGCGACTGTTCAACTCCCTTCAGAGGCTGTGCGTAAGGAGCACGCAATGAAGTAACACGCTCACTCCTACACCTGCAATGGCTACTGTTAAGTCCATGATATTAGAAGGATTTTACGAAGGATAAATTTTGTACCGTTTACTGAAGTCTCATTGTCAAAATCCTGTCTTTTAGGAAGACAACCCCAAATTTAATCAAAATGAAGGTGATTCCCCTTTCCCTTGAAAAACAATTAAGCAATAACTCCTCCCAACCAACAGCAAGCCCTAGAAATCATGAAGCTCTGCACACACAAACACTGCTACAGCTCTCCCTTAGTGATCTACGCTCGACATGCAATGCAAACATGGCCATGCGTTTTATGAGTTCACTTGATGTTACAGCCAAGCAACAAGTGGGAGAAGAAAAGTATCAGAGAAGGAAGAGGCTTCATCATTACCAAACCCTGCCACATAGATGTTACCATTAGACGGAACCATGCATCCTCTAAATACAATTTTACCCGCTCTGAACAACGGTTGAATAGTATGGGCAACAGTGACGTGCAGAAGGCATCGCTAACTGTCATGTGGGTATTAGCTAACGAGTAAAACAGAACTCCTCAACCACTGGTGTTGCGCACAGCTATTTCCAAAAGGGGAAATTATACACAGGTTTCAACAGAAGTTTCTCTGGAAAAAAACTCCTGGAGGGAGTACCAGAAGAAAGAAGTCTGCTGCGAAACCAGGACTAGAGAGTTATCTCTGAACGGCTGAGAAGGCCATCGCTTCTCACGGCAACAGAAAGGAAAGTAACTCAGCTCCCTGAAGCAGATGGGCAGAGACTACCTTGACCATTTCAGATCACTCGACTCTCCTTGCAGGTTACTGCTCCTTGGAGCCTGCCATTTCGAAGCACCTCTTCTCACACTCGCTTCCCTAAATACAGATAACCTCAGGAGAGGGGCAAAGCAAAGGAAAATGCCTTCCAGAGGGAAACACCATGCCCTGGGAAAAACTTCTGCCTTGCCAGATGAGTGCAAGACACCAGACTTAGAAATAGAAGAGATGTGTCGATTCCCCTCCTCCGCAGCACCGTGCAATAAGGGGAAAAGAAGCTTTTGATTTTGGATAAACACTCTCCTTTTCGTGATTTGGGGCACAGCTGACCAAAAGGACAGCAACATACTTATCATACCATTTCCATATACGACGAAAGCTTGATCACCTCCGCTGTATGTAAGGGTTTTTTCTTTTCAAAATGTATATGCTGCCTAGTTATTTATCTACTTAGATCACTCATAAAAGGTCAACAGTCTTAACATGTGAGGCCAGCAGCAAAGAAAAGGCTTAAATACCAGATCTCTCTAGCCCTTAGCTATTAAAATCCAGACCAGCATAAAAACTGCGTGTAAGCACAGACACTGTCTTTTAGGGAAA
>NW_009221066.1:3588-21109 GCF_000690835.1 Fulmarus glacialis | reverse complement strand
GAGTATTCAGAATAACATCTCATCTTTAAAACAAACAAAAAATAATAATCTGTGACTTAAGACAGCGTGCTGTGACTAGTATTTATTCATATCCATACTCTAATTTCTAGCAATACATAACAGCCAGGAGCTTCCAAGAGGTAATGAAATGTCAGAAAGTACTTTTATACTTGTTTTAATCATTTTCTTACTTTCTCTTTGCTTGACAAAGCTGAAACAAAAACAGGAAAACATCAAATCATTATCACGCCATCCAGTTCATCTCCACTTTTTTGCTTGTTTACACCCTTTTAAAATTCAAAAGTACTGTACTGTCTCCAATAGTCATCATCATGTCACCTCTTCTTCTGCTATAGACTAAGGTAAGTCAGCTCATTCTCCATTCATCTGGCTGTATTACGTTCCCTGCCTTAAGTCCTAATCCTCTTATTACTTATTTTTCCAATTCATTACTCACTTCCTCTTACAGATGTAACATATTGATTCTACCGTTCAAAATAAACACCATAACATTAGACTTTGTGGCATTCTCCATTCTGGCGATAATTAGCTCGTGACAGTGCCGTGAACTTAAAAAAAAAAGCCGTGACAAGATCAGAAAAAAAAAAACCAACCCAACCTTTCTCTTTATTCACTTTTGCAAAAAGTGGGTTTCTCTTGAGCATTCAACATACGTTTCTACAGACACTGGTGGACATATGCTTTCCATAGAGACAGTGCAAGTCCTATTCTCAAAAATGACCATGGCATAAGTTAACAGTGCTGCCAGAAATAACAGTTCCTCCCTTCTCCCCAGGCCACCTTCCTCCCTCCTCACGCTGGCACAGGCACTCGGGCAGATGCGGGGCGAGCAGAATGAGGGACAGGGACGGAGTTAGCATCACCCCCGGAGCAGGACAGCACCAGCACCGCAGGGCTGAGAAGCAGCATCCCGATGCCGCGGGGATGCAGCCCTGCTTCCTCACAGCCCTCTCATCCTACACCGTCGTTTAAGGGCATTTCATTCCATCCTTTTCCAAGACCTCTGACCATAAAATAGTAATTTAAAAACAAAAGTCTGCTTAATACCTTTTTCTTTAAATTCTTGGGCCTGGCTGAGTGCTTTTGCACGTCAGAAGAGGCCAGGTTCACATCTCATTGACTTTAATAGGATATTTCCCACTAAATCTAGGGATAATTCCTCGGTGAACATAGTGTGCTGTGCCTGTCACTTGGTGAATCAAAATCCCATGCACTGTCATCTCTGAACAGACAAGGATCCCCACTGGTAGAAATTACAGGTAAAGCTCATGACAACAGACATACAGCTTGCACAGAAATAATTTTCAAAGATTGTATACAAGAATACAGATGGGATCATGCTAATAAAAGAGGTACTGTAGGGAACAAGAATTTTTTTAAAAACATTTCCAATTTGAACTCTAATTGGATTAATTTAGCTTGAAGCTTTAAATAAAAATCTATTTAAATGAATGTTTTCTTGCTAAATAACCTAAACAAACACACAGCACCACTGAGCTGGGGGAGGGGGGGGGTTTTTTGGTGTGAAGGGGAGGAGGAAGGGAGAGATTTCAATGTCCCAACTGCTGCTTGATTTTTTTTAAAGGGTTTGTTTCAACACGTCATAGTCAAACAAGTCAAACTTGCACTATCACTCCCACCCTTTTCTAATACAAAAAACATTTAAGTACAGTTATATTTTATGAAGTAGCTCTTTATTTGATTGACAAGAAGCACAATCGCTTGCAAAATAAATTCCATCTCAATACAGTATATTCTCTGAAGGCCCTTCTCACTCCTGTTTAAGGCTTTTCTCTTCAAATTTCCCTAGCATCATCTATTTTGAGGCCTTTTGGATCAAATCCCTATTTTCTGATACTATTTACACTAGTCAGGTGCTTCCAAAGCAATAAAAAGAAAGTTTGAGAAGCTATACAAAGTTAATTTGAATCATGCAACTGGTAGAGAGCTATGCATCCACAATGAAATCCAGCATGCTAAAAACCTTTTCGGAAGTAAACTTCTTGCTGAAAATAATTTTGAAGTATAGTATTTTTTTTTTCAAAATTAAGTCAGTTCCAAAATTATCTCAACCAATATTTAACTTAAATATAATACCAAAACTATTCAAGTAGACAGACCCTAATGTTTTTTTCTTTTTGTATGTCCTTTTTACTTTCAAAAAAATACTGACTTAGATGCTACTTTATAGAAGGATTGTAAAACTATACAAGATTAGCACGAGAGGAAATGGCCTCAAGTTGCGCCAGGGGAGGTTTAGACTGGACATTACTGAAAGAGTGGTCAGGCCTTGGAACAGGCTGCCCAGGGCAGTGGTGGAGTCACCATCCCTGGAGGTATTTAAAAGACGTGTAGATGAGGCACTTAGGGACATGGTTTAGTGGGCATGGTAGTGTTGGGTTGATGGTTGGACTTGATGATCTTAGAGGTCTTTTCCAACCTTAATGATTCTGTGATTCTAAGATAAAAGAATATGATCTTCTACTGAACAGCCTAAATATTTACAAAGCACTTAAGTGCAACTTAGTAGCTAGGGAATTTTAGGGAATGTTACATGAGTCTGTACGAATATCATTCAACATTACTGAGCCAAGACAAGCATATATACCCACGAGTTTTATTCGGGGGCGGGGGGGAGAGATATTTTTGCATGTACATCCACAACGAACCCCACTTACTCACAGTTCAGTGCATGTAATGCAATACAAGTATCCAAAATGGGCACAAAGTGCCAAGGAGTTGCACGCTGATCTTGCCAGCATACAGACCTGCTAAACCTAGTAAGCATGTCAAAATTCTATATAAAGTATAGGTGCAAAGGAACATCAAACCAAGTAAAACAAAACTACAGCTAAAATTTGTATGTAGGCAATTGAATAAGCACAACAATGCTATGCCTAATGAGCCACAAATTTTCACTTCCAACATGAATAGCTATAAAATATTTAAAATTTTCTTCAAATTACTCATTGTCCTAGTTTACTAGCTTTTTACTGAATTTGCAGAGACAGGCAATACCCAGGACATACTATTGCAATGATGCAAAGCAGAACTGAAAAAGGTCTTCAATCAAGACAAGTTCAGTTCATAAAGAAAACCAAAGGACCTCAGATGCTAAATACTAATAGCTTTTACACAGCTTGGATAACTATATGAAGAAAAGGATGAAAAAACAAAATCAGAAATATACCTCCATTTTGAGGCCAATGTAGAATGCAACCATGTACCAAAATCACTTTAAATGCCTGCCTGGTATCACTTTAAACATTTAAGTATCCTATCACTCACTAACTTCAGAAGTTCACTGAAGTCCACAGCTGCTGAAGGCACTCAATCAGAATTGAGTTTATAAGAACTAGGCAAAATATTTACAAGTGCTGGAGAAAAACAGAGGCGTTTACATAATCTTTGGCAACAGGATATAAAAATATGGCACTTCTAGTACACTGTCCAGCTGCTTACAGAAAAAAAACATCATGTTAGGAAGGCAGGAAAGGCATCCTAATCAAGCTAAATTTTTTTTCTATTTTCCTTTTTAAAAGTCTCAGAGGTCTCAAAATAACAGTAAGTGATGACATCAGAGTGCAACACAAAACATACTTCTAGAAAAAAATAGCACTATAAAAACATTCAAAGCAAATATTCATATTTAAAATGGTAACCAGCCACTTAACCTTAGTATGGCCTTCATTCTTAGATGGTCCTTACGTTTTCCAAATTATTCTTATTAGTTATCTGGAAGAGTAATTATTTAAGCCATTAACTTTAATAAATGCTAAAACCTTGTTCCATTAAGAGTTCAAAACAAAGTAAAAGACACCTACCTGTAATACCGAGATTGTAAATAGGTTGAACAAATAGTCTTTGATACATGGCTGGCAGACCCAAAATCTATTACTTTAACTCGGTAAGGCTGCCGAACAGGATCCACCAACATAATGTTTTCTGGTTTGAGGTCAGCATGGATTAAACCCAGACTTTTTAGTTTTTTCAGTGCAGTGGCCACCTGTTGCAGAATAGGCCGTATTACTTTCAGTTGCAGAGGGCTGAATTTGTTTTGTTTCAGGAAGTCATATAAGTTCTGTTCCAACATCTCAAAAACCAGACAAGTATGGTTACGATGCTGAAAGCATTCGTAGGCTCTCACAAAGTTAAATTCATCAGCATTTTCAGTACTTAGTCTCGCTAATATGCTCACTTCTATTTGTCCTTGGCGTGCATACGAAGGATGATTCTTCAAGATTTTGATTGCCACAATCTCATTTGTCCCCCTTTTCCAGCACTTCACTACTTGTCCAAAGGTCCCTCGCCCAAGGAAATCAAGAACCTCATAAGTGTTTTTCACAGAGCACAATACCTCATGCTGTACTAACTGGTAATCTCCATCACCACTTGTACCACTTTGCTTTGAAGTTGCAGCTGTTGTCACAACCGTCACTGGGTTTCCTATGTTGGTTTGCAACATTGCAGGCAGGATGGACAGTTCATCAACAATCTGCATCGTGCCGTTTTGATTATCCAGCTCTTCACTCTTACGCTTCAATCCACATCGCTGGGGTCCTTCCAGGATATCTGATCGGCTTCCTTGCGTCCCAGTCCGAGGTGCCTCTAACTGAGCTTGCTGCGCCCGCGCTGCTAACGCTTTTGTAGCACCTGCAATATTTTTTAAAGCAACAGCATTTGACTGCAACACAAAGTTCTGTCCTCGAGGTCTGTCAAATGGGTTTTTAGTCTGAAAGTACGTACTAACCCTGTGGGGAGGAATTCCAAAGTTTTTACCATTCACATAGATTTGCGGGTAGGTTCTTTCGTGGTACACGCAACTGCTTGGTTCTAGTTTGAGTTTCTTCACACTACAAAAGGCACTTGACTGGGTTTGATAAACATATGGTGGATAGACCAAGACTTGTGAGGCCATACCTATGGAGAGAGAGAAAAAGAAAAAGCAAGTGAGAATCCTGCACTTGTATTTCCAAGCTTTGCAGCAGCTTCCTCTTCTAAAAGAATCAGGACACGAATGTATTTTCCAAATGAGCTAGCCTAAAGTTATTTCATATTTAGTTTCTCATGGCCAATAGCAAGGTCATCATGGCTTACCACCAGTGCACAGTCTTCAGCACACAAGGACTGCGGCAGCAGCAGGTTACAGCAAGAAGCGTTTTTGCTGGTTGCACAGGGCAGGGCTGAGATAGTCTGCAGCAGGCCACTACTAGTAGTTTTTCAAGTGGGGGAACTACCTTCATGCTATAAAAAACTCAGCTTTCATTTAAAAACACTCAGTATTTCTACATACAAAAGTATTGCAGTGTTCAGTAAGGTAAGTTAAATATCCAATTCACATACTTATCAATGATGACTTAAAACAACTTAAAAGCTCTTAATTGTGAGCTGATGCTACCTGTTACACAAGTTATCCGACCTACTGATCGTAAGCACCATCGGGTTTCTGAGAACAGACAGACAAATGACAACTGTCACCGCTCCAGCAATTTCACCATGATGAAAGTGAAAGCGATCAGGCTCTGTGACGGGGCTCCAAATACCTTAGGGGCATTTGTATGTTCACATAGACAATTGCAGCTTTCTGGGTAAATTAAGATGTACAGTAACCTAATCCATTCACAAAAGGCAAGTGCTTTCTCTAAGTTATACACCATCCCATTGCAGAAGTTTGCACATCAGTGACACAGCTGTAGGGGGTAGAGGCACCAATTTCCCCCCCCCTTCAATTCAGATTTGGAAACTAAATATTAGCCTCATATGGTCAGATATGCCAATTTCAAGAGTTGGGCCATAGAAAACCTGCCTCTAAGGTAACCTGTTAAATTAACTAAGTATGATATTCTACAGACCTATAAAATATGTCCCTGATCACTTCTGAAAACTGGACTGATAATTGTAGGTAGAGAACTTACAAGGACAGACTTCTCACAGAAAATTTATTTTCAAGTGAATGTGAAAGGAAGAAAAAGAATATGCTTTTCGATATATATTTTCTATATTCTGTATATATTTTTCATATATTTTTTTAATATTTTTTTCTGCCAACACAATTACTTCCTTGCTAAGGGAGAAGTGAAAGTTAGAATAAAAGACTGGATAATTTTAACTTTTGAATTCCCAGTAAGCCTGAGATCAAAATTTCAACCTGAATGACTCCACCTTCCTTGAGGTCATCGCATTTTCAAAAGGCTACGCCTGTACAGCCTCTCAGAAAAAACACCTGCACCTTGGAAATTGGTAACGAAGAACAGTTTTGCCCAAGAGGAGGCAGTGTGCCAGCCCGGGAAGCCCCCGAGCACAGCAGCCCCGTCCTGCATAGCCCGTGTGACAGCGCAGGATTAGTCCCACTGCCTCCCCAAATTCACCCTGACTCAGGACACGAGCTCTGCGGAAAGCAGAGCCACAAGACCGTCCCGGCTCATGCTCCACACCATACCTCCCTTTCCCAGACATGAAGCGGAGCGTGCCAGCACAGCATCCGAGGGAGGAGGACAATGGCAGCAGTACCTGGCCTGCACGTAGGACAAGGAATCTCAATTCCACTTTAAAATGCATAGACCTCACCTCTCTGATGCTGTACCTTCCGGCTCTCGTCTCTGCACTGACCCTGCTGTGTCCCCTTCCAGATCCGTCAAACACCAGCCTTAAAATTCAATGTTAAACATAACGCTAAACACTAAGAAAAAGGCACTGGATGGACCCCAGTGTAAAATGACTGCAAGGTTTCAGGGAAGTTATGGCTTATACAAGTCCAATGAGCTCTCAGAGACTAATTCAATACCAATAATACTTTAATTGAATCACTTTTTCATACCAAGTGCATGAAGATTCTGGCAATAAGTATTTAAATCACAGATGAATCACAGAAAAGCCAGACATTGCAATGACTGATCAAATGAAAACTAACCAAACGCACAGCATAATTATTCTGAAGCTATGATTTGATTTACAGAAATTAGCATTTAAACATCTTAAGAGTGATTAAAATAATCATACCATCACCTCAGTTTAGCATCCTATAATGGCTTTTGCCCCAGCAGTAGAAGAAAACTTCAAAGCCCTTTCCTTTCCAAAGCTGTTTGCCCAGAGCCAGGCAATGTAGAAAGCTGGAGACCGCCAACAGCCAAGCTCTCTCATCACCAAACATTATGGGACTGCCACTAGCCTCCTGCTCCACGCCAAGGATTTAAGACACACTCTCAACCTCAAAACCGGCAAAAATTCTCCAAGTTCTTGAATTCTCCCCTAAATAACATACCCTGTTACAAACTGCCTGGTGCACAGCATATTATTGACTATGGGACTGCTTGACCCTCTTTGCTACAATAATTATATTTAAAGGAATCATTTATCCTGATCACATTACTTAGAGCTCCAAAATCAACCCTCAGCAATCGCCCCGGAGCACGCATACATCCAAGCCTACTTGGAGCTTCCAGTGCCACCTGCACAGCTCAGGCCAAGCCAAACCTTCCATCAGCAGCCCACCACTCTTCCAGTTCTTCAGAGATGACTCAAATACCAGATTTGCCACATTTACTCCAAGGACACTAAAGTCTCCAAATAGTTTTTTTTTTTTTCTTAAGATCTTAAGCAACTTCAAGGATCCTGTTTTTTAAAAAACTCCACCTCTTTCACACACATATGCATGAGAGAAGTAAAACATTCAACCTCAAAAAACTTTTAAACTTCAAAAGAAACTGTCCTTCTTTTCAAGGTGACACTACTGTGTTATCCCACAAAGTCCGCAGACAGGAGAGTTCAGTGCCACCTCCGCGACTCAGAGGCTAATGTAGATGACAAATCTAAATGCCGAGCAGACCCAGGAGCACGGCTACACCACTAAGCTCCTGGGCAAAAACAGGTCCAGCACGAGCAGCCAAAGCTGCGCTGCCCAACAAGGAGGAGCCTGGATGCCTGACCCGAGGGCGAGAGGCCTGCCAAGCTGCAGCAGCCCCAGCGGGTCCATTCGCCTCAGATCTGCTGTAACCAAACAGCAAACGTCTTGCTTGGTTTAACTTCTGGAGAAGGTATTTGCCCATGTAAGCACATCACCAAAGCTGACAGCATGAAGTCAAGACAATTACTTTGAAAAAGCAGTGATAAACCTACACTGCAATTAAGGAGGTTTTCTGAACACAGGACAAGAACCCAGTGGGGGGGACTACAGTCCTCTAGCATGGCCAAAGAACCACTCAAACCCTTACCTGAGCCTGTTGGGATCACTGGCGTTCAAAAACGTGTAAGTTTTCTATAGCTCATTCTATTCAAACCAGTCCAGAAGGACTGGAAGCACACAGTCCCAGCTTTCTCCTTGACATTAATTTCAGCTGGATGAGACAAACCAGGCTATCTTTATCATCTTTGGGGGGTTTTGTACTTCCTACAGGCTTAACTCCACGACCCTGAACTCCAACCATACTGTTCTCAGTTCTGTTCTCGGCTAAGAAGTGTTTATTGAGTTATTACAAGAACATTTTTAGCAACGCCAAGGAAAAAAAATTAAGCACTAAATAAAACAGATGATACACCCTAGAAGAACAACCTTTGATGCAAACATGACAGACTGAACTAAAAAAGCCAAATTTTACTCCAGAAAAGTAAAAATGGTCTTAGAGTTCTCGTACTAGCATCTAATTTCTTAGCTTCCCCTAAACACTTCTCCCTTACCCCCATAAATTTGGGGGGGAGGGGTTTGTTTGTTTTAAATATATACTCCGAGATAACTTGGAGAAGCTACAGTATCTTCATATAACCAATGAATAAAACACTTTTATAGGTCTTCCCATGAAACAGGCACATTAAAAATCCTGCAGCATCGTACACCTGAGACTGCTTAAAGACCTCTGCCATGCATGTGCTCAGAAGATGTTTCAGACAGAAGTGCACTCTTTACTATACATTAACATATATGTTAACGAAATACACCAGAAGAGCAGGTAACTATTTAATACAACCAGCTGCTGGAGGTCTTCGCTTTGAGAAGCTAAGTTTATTAATAGAACTGATTTCCCCCCACCCAGATGAAAATCCCGCCCCACACCCAGAGAGCAGAGCTGCACAACAAATCTTAAAGAGAAAGGGAAAAATCCCCTCTATATATAACAGCACTGCCACGCTATGGGGGCTTTTTTGTTGGTTTGGAGTTTTTTTGTGGGTGGGGGGGGGGGGTAGTGGTGGTTTGTTTTGGGGGAGGTAGTTTTTTGGGGGTTTTTTTTGTTTTGTTTTTGTTTGTTTTGTTCGGTTTTTCTACTATTTTGGGGATTCAGGTTACAATATAATCCTATGGATAGCTACATTGGAAAGATTTTTTTTTAAGAGTTACTGTGTTGCAGGGTTACGGTTTTTTGAGCAGGTCTTCTGATTAAAGCAAATAATAGAATGCACACTGTGCCACAGAGTGGATCTTCCCCCCCCGCCTATCACAAATCATTTCACTGAGCTTATACATCTTTCTGCACATTTCTTATCGAAACTACTCCTGCTTCCTCATACAATCTGCAGCTTGTTAATGTAGATATAGTCTGACAAGTCCAGCAGCACTGTAAGAGAGGGATGTGTAGAGCAAGGCAGCTGGTGCTAAAGGAACGAAAAAAAACCTCATTCTGTGCTCATTTCAGGGAGGTTACTTGAGCCTGAACACTCATGAGCACCTGACGCGCATCTTCCTGTTACATTTCATTTAAAACAAATCCAAATGTGTGCACTACAAGACCACTCCAGGATGCAAAACAAAGCAAAGTAAACAAATCCATCAGAAGATGGACTGAAGAGCACAATCCCTCGGTGAAGTACCAGAGGCAGCCCCCAGCTACTCGAGTAGCTTCAGACTCGATCTTCAGTTTTAGTCTCAGAGAAGTCTGTCCATTCCCCCTACACACATTTTTAAAGGCTCTTCTCCTTCCTGAAGTGCAAGATGACCATCCTAACTTCACTCCAGAGCAGTGACTGCTCCCAGGCACTGGCACACGCAAGCTAAAGTTGGCTCCGGAGTTCTCCAGCTTGCTTTGCTCTGATGCTGAGGTTGCTGTACCCTGCCTCGTGTGCCAGCTGCTGCTGGTGAATACTGCAGGGGATGTGGAAAAGAAAGCCTGTCTCGAGACACCTACCAACTATTATTACCTCTACACAGGGTCCCTTTGAAGGAAATGAGTCTTCTTGGCTCTCAGTTTGAAGCAGAGAGAACTGGGAAGTCTGCACTTCTCTTATTAAACATTACACAAAACGTGTAAATTTTGATCCGAGTTAAGACTGAATTCTGTGCTTCTGAAGAAAGTATGAACAAAGTAATGAAGTAAACACATTTTAAATAAGTAAATTCATTTAAATAAATGAATAAACACATTTTGACAAAGTAATGACAATAAACAGGAGGTGCCTCACAGTTTGCCCCCCCCCCCAAGCTTCTCTCTACAGAAACTGAATAGAGAACCACGCAGACATTGCTCAGTGAAATGGAGCACCTCTGGTAATGTCTTGCTAACGTTCACCTAGCTGTAACAATGGTCTTTACTGCTTAAAATTACGTCTCCAGCCTTCTCAAGCAGTCCCAGGCAAATCCATAAACATGACCAATTTGGCAGACTGTAACAACCTCGAGAAGCACAGGCTGTTCCAGGCCTGACCACCATTAATAATTAACTATAAATTGACATTTCCTCATGACAGAGTAAGGGGGGGGGGGGGGCAGGGGGTAGCAGAGTAACTACTTAGTAAGACCACTGCAGCGGAGCTGTAGAGAAATTGCCACATTACACCCTTAATTCTTCTGCAGAATAAACAGCCCTTTTTAAATGCCCGGAGAAGTGCAATTACTACGTTGCTGCTGTTGCAGCAAAATCCCCAGCAGGCAAAGCCTAGCCAGCAGCAGCCACCTAATACTATAGTTACAATTTAACTCAAGAAAACTTGTTTTCCAACTTCTTTCACGCCTCCATCGGTGGGAACCGGTTCCAACACACTCGCAAGCCTTCTCACAGTAGAGCTGGGCATCGAGGGAGGCTTTCTAAAAGCTCAGTAACTTCCAGCAAATGCACAATTTGAGCAGTAGCACTTACGAAGTGTTTTATTTACATTGTGCATCACTTTGAAAACACTGTAAGGATACCAACTGTTGTTCTTCCCAGGTAAAAAAAAAAATTGTTCTTTTTATATTAGGTGCCACGCAACTTTTCAATTTATTTAGCAAATACAAAGCTGAATTAGTTGCCCTCTCTTTCCCCCCAGAAGAAACCTTATAGTAGTAGCAGCACCTCTATGTTATTGTTTATTTTGGATACGTAGCTGAACAAGCTGTACTGATGTGAGTGCTTTCATACCCGTGAACTGTTCACCCTGAGGAATTCCCTTACTCCAGCTGTACAATTCATAACAAAGCACTGGCAATTGAAGCATCTCGCAATTTATAAAGGAAAACCCATCTACAGAAAGTGCAAAGAGTTAAGAGATACAAGCCCAGGGAATCCCACCCCCAGCCACTTCAAAACCAGTTCTGCAAACAGATCTCTGACCCACGGAAGGGAGGGAGCGGAGCAAAGGAGAAAGCACCGAGGTGTTTCAAGTAACATGTGCCATATGAATTGTTTCCTCGCATAACCACGGAGGCAATACTGGACATGAACTGCACAGGCACACACACACTCCATCACAGAGGACAGCAAGATGCAGAGGCGCCTCTGATGCTAGCTCATCAAAGATGCCAACACCCGATTCTAGGGGTAGCAACCAGAGACCCAGAAGTTTAATTACAAAAGCAATGATTACTTTAATTTCTTTGATTAAAACACATAAGATGTTTCAGAGCGCAGGAATTTTGGCCCATCATACACCAACAAAATTAAGCTGAGCCAACGGTAGCCTTTGCCTGACATGAAACCTCAGTCCTGCACAGATCAGTGCCAAAGGTTGAGGCTGGAAGGCCAGAGGTTGGTTCCAAGCTTGGAGAGAGTTTTAGGGAGAATCAAACAATAAAGTGATGCAATTTTGCAGTTCTAAAATGCAGTTAATACCTACCTAAGAAAAACATTACAAGGCTGACTTTAAATTTGTGCAACATTTGAGATTTTTTTTAATTGGACACTACCAATGTTGCATTGATATCAGAAATTGAAAATAAAAGTTCATTTAAGCGTGATGCAAACTAGTCTCAATAGCACCATTGTCTTAATACTTGGAAAAAGAAGTAACGCCATACTCTGAACACAAACATATTTTACATAAAATATCAGAGTGATCTCCTATGACTCAACACTGTCATTCGTACCAGTAGCAGTACTGAAGAATACAATCACTATATTCATATTTTCCACAAATATCAAAAGCTAAATCTTGTGATGCCAGTATGACTGCAATCATAGTTAAAAAGACAAATGGAACAATACTTCAAGCATTTATTTTTCTGCTGGGCAAGAAGCTGTTATGCAACTGAAAAGAAAGCACAAGCAGCGCACTATCGGCCAACAGCCCCGAAAAAGAGCACGCTCTCCAAATCAGAATGTGCCACCATCAACACAAACAGCGCATTTCAACCAGCCGGGGCTTCGCCAGCCTAATCTCTTCTTTTAAAAGACTAATTCTTTTTGAACCTGAAAACAGTAGGCACACTGAAATAAAAGTCCCTATCGGCAGTGTTTAGGAGAGCCCACACCTTCGGGTTCTGCATGATGGTACAGTGCCGAAGGATGTATTCAAACTACTGCTACTGTCTGTTGCTCTTCACCTGGATCCCTCTTACTGCCTTGAGTGGAAAGGTAGCACATAAAGCCACACTTTTTCCATTGCTGTCAGTATTTCCAGAAGATTTTGCCACCTTACCTAAAGGAGAAATAAAATTTGAGACAGAGAGGTTTAGCTCAAACTGCCTGTTGGTAAACCACTTGCTCAAATGCTGCTGTCTGTTCTTTTCTTTTTTTTTTTTTTTAAAAAAAAAAAAAACCCACACAACTTCTTAAACAAATATGTATGCCATTTTTCCTTCTTATTTCCAGCCATTTTATTTTTATTTCATTGCTTAATTTTGTGTTCTTAGTCTGCTGGGCTTTCTTAGAATTAGAACTGGACCAACCTAGCTAAGAAATTGATTTAGGAGTTTCATGTTAGAATAGCTCTAGAAAATATCACATGGAGCTCCTGTAAGAATATAAGTCTAGGTGGCTATTTTCCTCATTGTTAGTTCAGTGTTGTTCCTTCACCACCTAAAACTTAGTATGGAAAACAGAATCACTGGCATGCCAGAACATCTGCTTGCCCATGAAGGGATCCCACTTAAATAAAGTAGATTCTTTGTCAACTCCTCTAAACTACTCAAGGGGGAGAAAGTTTATTCAAAATTATCTCTCATCCTTTTATTATAAAAGACTTTCAGCTGGACAGAGCAGACGTCAGCACAGCGACACAAAACTACCGTTCTCCCCACAGGACTCGCACATTAAGTTTGCAACAGCGCACACACAAATAACCCATCGAGCTCACTGAGTCTGACGTGATGCAAAAATTTGCAAATCAGGGTCTACTGTACCAAGAGAGCACAGTTCAGGAGGTGTATAAAACTGTTTCCTACACATTGAGGATTACCTAGCAGTAAGTAGCATTTGAGTTAAAAGTTTCCCCAAATACATGAAAAATCGTAATCACTTTTCCAATATGACCAACAAGAACTTAGTTATCAAGCAGTTACTGAGTTGCTAAGACAGCACGCCTAGATCATATTCAAATTCCTTCTGCAACAGAAATGTTACAGTAAATATGAATTCTTAGCCCTTTTTTTCAAATCTGACTTAACTATAAAAAAATAAAGACATCTAATCCAACACACTTCTCGTGATTTATCTTTGAATGCTACAGTCTTCAGTTCATTCACTTCAGCTATAGCCAGCAGCAGCTTTCAAACATATACTTAGTGAGGTATATACACACACATACATATATATACACACCTCAGTATATATATGTTTGAAAGCTTATGTATCTATCTATACACACACAGAGAATGAGAACTCTTCAAAGTCCTAATTTTTATCTTTTTTAGAATACAAATTCCTTACTTAAAACATGTTTTTCTTTCATTGTAAGCAACTTCTTGAAGATATCATTGGTTGCTTACTGAAAATAGCTGTATAAATCAAACACGGCATATGTAGAACAATAAAGAAAGAAGGGAGTGAAAACAGGGGAAACCACTTCTTTCAGATTTCAGATGAAGGGAGCAGCATTTCCTACGGGCAAAAATCAGGGCATTAGAAATGCATACTCTCTCACAGGAGGCTCAGCCTTTTGCCTCCTAACAAATCAATAACTGTAATAACTTAAATTATAATGCTTCCCAAAGCTACCAGTGCAAGAAATTTCTCCTTCTCCCCTACACAGAGGAACTTACTGATTTAACTATACAGAAAGATGTGCAAAAGTCAAGGCAAGATTACATGCAGCATATGACTCCAGTAGCTAGAGCTGATAATACTGATAAATGTACATCAGTTTTTCCTCTGTTGTGTTCCCTTCCATGTTTAATAATCCTTCTATTTGTAGAACAAACAAACTTTTAACATTCACTTGTTTTCATCTTCAAAACAAAGTTTAGACATCTCTTCAACTGAGTTTTAAAAACACATTTAGTGTCAAAGAGCACTTGTCGCAAAGAGCTCCCAAAATATTTCTTGAGAAAAACTCCCACAACGTCCTCTTGCAGGGCTCAGAGCTGCCACAGTCAAAGGAAGAAGTTAGCCCATAGCATCATTTCAAAACTCATGAAGAAAAGGTATTTAAAAAAACCTTTAGAACCTTATGAAAGCAATCCATTCCTATTAGGCTGAATACCAATTAATTTCTTGAATCACAAAATAAGTTCATATTAATAGATAAGGAAAGAGGAGACAAAGAGCTTTTTTCTTCTCTTAGGAACAAAGCCTGTTCCTTCCAAAGGGCTTCACAAGTAAGATCCCAAACACCAAAATTCCCGTATTAACAGATACAAGTGCTGAAAGATAAAGATCTTGTGAGGACCTCCTCTACCCCTATAAATAGTTTAAATCTTCAAAAACAAGCTGTGGAACAGACAGAACAGACAGATTTTAGACAAGCAAGCAATTCTAACGATTTAAAAAAAAAAAAAAAAAGAAAAGAAAACACAGAATAATTGAAAGGAAAAGGGTAGGAAGTAGCAGATGACCGAAGTTTCTAGGAAAACACAGGAAGGAAGAGGTTTACAAGGCAATGATGCAAATGAACAGCTTTTCAGTCAAAGAGGCAGAAAGACATCTTACAAGAAACAAATAAAAAGCCTTCTGGAAATTGTGCAAGTTCCACCAATTGTTGTGTACCAATACAGGCAGAGCCTGCACCATACAGAAGAGGGGGAAAAAAATGAGTACATTTTTCTCAAACTGGTGGAAAAAGGTAAAGGTTAACACACCATTTTTTGTAAACACTGACAAAGGACCAAAACAAAGTAGCAAACAACAGAGACTGGGGAAACACGAGAGAAGAAATGTGTTTTGCTATCTACATATGAAAAAGTAAATTACTTTTGAAAAGTAAATTACTAAGGTTTCAGATAAAATTGTACATATAGATATAGATAATTTTTATGAATACCTGATGCTAGTGATTACTCTTATCTTCCAGGGGGAGCTTAAATCCCCAGTAAAAAAAAAAAAGTTTCTTTGCTTCCCTCATCGATTATCAGGATTGAAGTTTGTATTCTCTCTGCACTTTTGCATTTATATGACAACCTTCTCATTCAGACCTCGAGCCTATGCTATCTCCTTTCTGTGGGTAGGCACTTGTTTCAGTTGACACCAGCAGGACCAGGGAAAGGTTCAGATGTCAGTTCACATCCAAAGACCCTAGGGAGCCAGCCTGGAGGGACGCGATCACACTAATAAAGGCAGCAAACATCTCTGCAATGAAGACACTCCAGCCCCACACAAAGTACAGCTGCACCAGTTATCGCAATCCCAGCTGTTCTAGTGGCACTTTTCCTGCCCAGCGACCAGTTTTGCTAACTCACTTTATCATGCTTCAAGACAAGGTGAGCACAAGCTGAGGAGACCCACTTCCATGTCACAGTTCACCTTCTACCCAAGAGCCAAGTAAAACTAAAGTAAAACTCCTAAAATAACCCAAAGCAAGTTTTCTCAGGTACAGGACGCCACTTGCCTCAAGGCAAAGCAACAGCCAAGCTTCAGCTTTGTGATAAAAATCTTGTCTCACCCAGCAATTTAAGTTCTCGCCAATCTCTGCCTTGGAAGTTAAGTGTCCCGTCACATAAAGCCAGCTGCAGGACAATACAGTGTAGTAACCTAAAGGAGCACAGCCTCCAGTACAGAGAAGGGTAAGAAATGCTCTCTGTAGATTACAGAGGGTGGTTTCCGACAGTGGAAAGTGGCTGTGAGCATCTCCCACCTGCAGCCACACCCTCCTCTTTTAACGAGGATGTTAATGGGACTCTGCACAGGTATTAGGTCCTGAGCTTTCTTGTCCCTAAATTTTCCACCACTTATTCTGAAAGGGTAGTTACTGTGGTGCCGTATATATTGAGCTAGTAATGTTTATACAAATACGAAGGGATTTGATTTTCATTTGACAATAGCTGACTTTTTACATGAAAAGCATTAATCATACTTAATTTGTAATATGCTTTAAAAAGCACTAGTTTTCTAGAACTGTTAAATTATTTTAGCAAGAATGGAAAGAGTCACATGAGTTTAAGATTACTGATTTTAAAAATAGTTTCTTTGATGGGAGTGTCACTCATAACATGCAATAATAATTCTCTGTACGTAAGAATCCAATTACTTTTTTAATATTGAGATAGTTGCTGTAGCTTTGATCATACAAAAAATATCTGAAAATATTTCTTATATCTGTTTTGTCTTTGGATACTTCACTGGGTCTTATTTTATTGCTGTGTTTTGGAACTTGAACTTAACATTTTTCTAGGCTTCATCCTGTTATACCCAAATACTGTAGGGCACAATAGAGCTGAAGGAAAGGCCATACTTCCAAAAACTTCAGCTTTCCCAGCCAAAAGCAGCACAGGAATATTTTCTAATTTTTGCTGAAAACACAAGGTGAAAAGAGACTGTACAAAAAGTTTACATAATGCTGGGACTATTACATATGTAAAGTTAGTAACACAGGGAGAGATATTTTGAAATTAAACTGATTCCAAATCACTGAATAAGAAAAAAATCAGAACTAAACTACTTGAATTGACTTGCTTAAAAAGACACTCCACTTATTTGGCTCTTCTTCCATTTTCAAGCAAAATTGCTAAGCTACAGATTAAACCCATTTTGTCAGAAAGTTACCTGCTCTCATAATTTAAGTGGAATATTAAGACACTATATTAAAAAAAGGGTCATAATGTGAAAAAGTACTACAAAACTGTACAAAGATTATCCCCAAACTGCATCTAAAAAACAAGACTCACACCAAATCTTGCCATCTTTCCCAACATTCACTATACTGAAATAAAACAACTGAAGGGGGGGGAGGA
>NW_009221066.1:0-3566 GCF_000690835.1 Fulmarus glacialis | reverse complement strand
GGGAGAGAAAAAAAAAAAAAAGAGGTCCTACCCTGTAGGAAGTACTATGCTATCAAATAAAGTCACAGACTAAAACCCACTTTCACAATTACATGTTGTTCCTCTGTTCATCTGTCACTCAAAAGTTAGTGCCTCTGAAGAGAAACAGAGCTTCAGTTTCTCTAGAAATCTGTAAAAGAGATAGAGGCTCTAAATTAAAATGGTCTATAGAGGGAGGCGGGGGAGCCAAGAACAGGTAACAGGATTTTCCAGGCTTTATGCTTCATTATAGGTTATTTCAGGTCAAATAGAGGGTGTTCACTGCCTGAGAAGTCAGAAAAGGTAACCCATTGCTAATTTCTTCATATTTGGTTTCATGCACAACCCAACCAGAGTTCTGAAATACAGTTTCAGATACCTAGAGATCTGTCTCATACTTCACTGGAAGAATGAGCTTTTCTTCCAAGACCTGGATTGAAAGTAATACATATTTTCCACTCCATCTCTGATTTTCAGTCAAGAGATCCGAATAAGTAAAAAAAATATTTCAGTGACTTAGATACAGAGACATTAACTTAAAGTTCCCCAGCATCGAGCTCTACTCTTACTTCCCTTATTTTCAAAGGCAAGAAAATGTGATAGTTAGACCAGCTGAAAATAAGTATTTGACCAGCTCTGAGTTTACATAACCCATCTATAGGAGCTTCATAGTTTCAATGAAGAAGTGCTAAGGCTGTTTTCTTCATCAAAATAATCCTATGCCAAGATTTCTGAAATTCTCCTATAACCGCACTATAACATCATCAGGGAATTGAAGAAACTCAATTTCTTCAACTTTCTTTTTTGTACCTTTCATGTACAAAAGGTACAAACAAACTTTTTCGAGGTATGAAAGGTGGATACTGTTTCACAAAATTCAACAGCGAATGCGTAACTGAGGAGTGCTGGTATCACCACGAGGATGTCCTACTTCCATGTTTCTTCTTCCCTCGATCGAGTATCACCAGTAGATTCTCAGGCCTGCTCCACCTGATTCATACTCTGTTAGTCAGTGGAGCAGTTTATCTCAGCTGTAATGCCTCTGCATATGGAATGAAATAATTAAATATTCAGTGAAGCTAAGGCTTTTCTAATAAAAAAAATAAAAAAACATAGATGTTCTCTGCTTTTTTTCTACAAAGTTCTGTGCAGAAAGTGATACTGCCTACAGTAACTGTTCTGTATGTGCACAGCAGTCATACGCCACAGTACCTTAACAGACCTCACACTGCAGGTCTTTTAGCTCAACTAAAAGAAGTTTTCCTTCTGTGTTTAACATTCCTCTGAAATACATTTTCAGCCACAAATGACAGCGCTGTGCCCATTACCAATGCTTTTCTTCGCCCCCCGCCCCCCATAAGAAAGCCAACTACAAAATTCCTGTTGCAAAATGCATCGTTTTGTCAAAAAGATCTTTGTTGCTATAATCAGCATACTGGCAGAATGGAAAATACAAGAAAGAGAATATATACTGTTAAAAAGAAAACTATTCTAAAAACAGGAAGAGTGCAATCCCTTAAAATAGTACAGAGAAGTACATCCCGAAACACAGACGTTTGGGGAAGCACAGCCTGACATTCCTACATGTTTAGGCTGGGATTTTCACAAGAATTAAGTATAGTTAATTCTGTTCTACCCAGGAGCTGGTAAGCTAACACTCTGCCTCTAAAAGTGCTGCTCAGCGTCCCATCCCCTTTAACGGACACAATCAATCCCACAGATGCTTTTTGAAAGATCACCTCCAAAACAACATTTGTTTTGAAGCAACTGCTGTAAGTTGAAGCACACAACAAGAAAAGCAGCACACGCAAATTCTAGTATTTCTATCAGTTGCACCAACTTCTGTAAGATGAGTTGAAAGCTCACTCTTCCTCCCCACACCCTGTCTTTGTCTCTGGCATCTTGTTATGCAGGAGCCGGTCTCATTTCCCTGTTCCTGTAGGTAGTTGTTTGAAAGATAGGAGGGAGGAAACATGCAAACACAAAAAACCTCAAAGAAAAATCACAGGCACTGGCAGAGACCCCAGGTCAGGGGCAGCTTCCCAAGCAATTTTTTAATGAAACTTTATTCCAGCTGATGGAATCTCTCTGATTACAAAGTGTCCTCAAACCTGGACACAACCCGAATTAGAGCACCTAGCCAAACATATCTGTGAAAAAATAATTTACAAGCACAACCAATGCCACACCCTGAGCAAGCAGCAGAACTCGCACTACAACAGAAGTCCCTGGTAATAAGCGCGCTAAATGAAAATTCTATCTAATTCCTGGTTTACATGATTATAAACATCATCTCACAGTGGCATATGTGCACTACCATAAATGGTTCGCGGCAGCACAGATAAAGCAGTCGCCACTGTTATATCAGTATCAGTTTTCTCCCGGTAAGTCCATGTTAACACTTTGCTCTATTTATTTGCGATCTCACCATGCCACTTCGTAATACAGTCTTGACCTATTTTCCAGATGCTTAATTAATCTCTTTGCTGGCTGCCACACTTACTAGACAGTTACTGCGTGAATTTTAAACTTAGCTTATAGAAACCTTTAGCAAATTAACTCTTACAGAACTATTGTTATGTCAGAAAGTCAGTCCTCAGACTCCAGCCAAGCTTTTCTACTTTGTGTGAAATCAATCACAGCATAAACTTTTTGCAAATGATGTAATGGGAGATAATACTGGGGGGAAAAAAATAATCACAGAAATATGCACTGTTATCAGCAACTGCAGCTTTACTTAATATAATTGTCTCTCATGTTAATAACATGTTTTCCCACAATTTAAAGATACTAAAGTAACTGAAATAAACAAGGCTATATGTCAGCAGCAAGACGCAAAAACATCCGAGAGCCACATAATTTCTGGGAAGGCAAGCCTGGGAGTCTCAAAACAACTTACCAAGTTAACAAAAAAGGAAACCATCGCAGTTTTTGGCACTGACATTTTAAGTCAGACGCAACAGTTAGTAACAGAAGTATAGCCTCAAAAGAAAGATATTTTTATATATGTAAGCACACAGTCCTGACAATTGAGGGCTTCGCATAAACAAAAAAAAAAAAAGAAAAAAAGAAAATCACTATTTTCTACAGTGTTAAACACATGCAAACGCATCTGCCAGTTTTATAATTGATAGCACGATAAATCAAGAACCAGAACGAACCCAGCACAACCCCTGCTGCAATCATTACGTTAGAGCCACCAGCAATGCATCTGCCAGTTTTATAATTGATAGCACGATAAATCAAGAACCAGAACGAACCCAGCACAACCCCTGCTGCAATCATTACGTTAGAGCCACCCACCAGCAATAACCCCCTGTTTTCACAGAGCTAGTTCTTGGGAACTGACCAAATTTTAAAGCGTCAACTTCCTTTTCAGTCGTTTTTATTTATACCGGCCCCTCAGCACCATTTGCTCCTCTCGCCCCAGCGCCAGCTTTCCCCACAGCGCAGGGGAGGGGGTCCCGCGGGTCAGGGCGAGGGACGGGGATCGGGTCCCGCCGGGGCTACGAGGAGCCACCGAGGCGGAGGCAGCCGAGCGCTGGACC
>NW_009221065.1:1785-2093 GCF_000690835.1 Fulmarus glacialis | reverse complement strand
TGTAGGCTTCATTTTTGTGTTTGAGTGTGCCTGGGAACTTCTTGCTCATCCATGCAGGCCTCCTGGTGTTTTTGCTTGACTTCCTCTTTGTTGTGATACATCGCTCCTGAGCTTGGAGGAGGTGATCCTTGAATATTAACCAGCTTTCTTGGGCCCCTCTTCCCTCCAGGGCTTTGTCCCATGGCACCCTACCAAGCACACCCCTGAAGAGGCCGAAGTCTGCTCTCCCGAAGTCCACGGTAGTGAGCTTGCTCTGTGCCCTCCTCGGTGCCCTAAGGATCTTGAATTCCACCATTTCATGATCACAG
>NW_009221065.1:1261-1599 GCF_000690835.1 Fulmarus glacialis | reverse complement strand
CCCTCCAATAAATATCAGGGTGGTTGAAGCCCCCCATGAGGACCAGGGCTTGTGAACGTGAGGCTGCTCCTACCTGTTTGTAGAAGGCCTCATCCACTCGGTCTTCCTGGTCAGGTGGCCTGTAGCAGACCCCCACCTTAATGTCACCTGTCCCTGCCCTCTCTTTAATCCTGACCCATAAGCTCTCAGTCAGCTCATCACCTATCCCCAGGCAGAGCTCTATGCACTCCAGCTGGTCATTGACATAAAGGGCAACACCCACTGCCGTCTCCCCTGCCTGTGCATCCTAAAGAGCCCGGATCCTTCCATTCCAACACTCCAGTCCGCGGACCCATCCC
>NW_009221065.1:0-1186 GCF_000690835.1 Fulmarus glacialis | reverse complement strand
TCTCAGGTGCTCTCCTGCTTGCCTGTGGTCCTTCTCCAGGCTCTGAGCATCTATGGCTGCACTGGCATCAAACTGGTAGGACTGGAATGGATTGAGTTTCCCCTCCCCTGGCAACTTTAGTTTAAAGCCCTCTTCACCAGCTTCACAAGCCTATGACTGAAGATGCTCTTCCCCTCCTCTGACAGATGGACCCCATCAGCCCCCAGTAGACCAGGTTTCTCAAAGTAAGTCCCATGGTCTAAGTAGCTAAAGCACTGGCTGTGGCACCAGTCCTGTAACCATTTGTTGACTTGCCAGATTCGACTGGCCCTTTCAAACCCCTTCCCTTTGACCGTGAGGATTGATGAAAAAACCACCTGCCTTCCAGAGTCCCTTACCATTGCTCCCAGGGCTCTGTAATCCTTCTTGGTACTCCTCAGACTGCTCCTGTCTGTATCACTGGTGTCCACTGGTGTTGCATCTGTGTCATTGATGAAGATATTAAATAATATTGGTCCCAGTACAGACCCTTGAGGGACACCACCCGTTACTGGTTTCCACTTGAACCTTGAGCCGTTGACTGTAACTCTTTGGACATGGCCATCCAGCCAATTCCTGAACCGTCTAATATCAATGTTAACATCCATGCATCAAACACATATCTCTCCAATTTAGAGGCAAGAATGTTGGGGGGATTGTATTAAAGATCTTACAGAAGTCCAGGTAGCTCTTCCCTTGTCCACTGAGGCAGTCACTCCATCGTAGAAGGCCATTAAATTAGTCTGGCATGATTTGTCCTCAGTGAAGCCATGTTGGCTGTCTCTAATCACCTCCCTGTCTTCTATATGCTTCAACGTAACTTCCAGAAGGACCTGTTCCACGATCTTACTGGGCACTGAGGTGAGGCTGACTGGTCAGTAGTTCCCAGGGGCCTCCTTACTACCCTTTTAAAAAATGGGTGTGATATTCCCTTTTCTCCAGTCACTGGGGACTTTGCTTGGCTGCCATGACTTCGAATATGATAGAGGCTGGCTTAGCAAATATGTCTGCCAGTTCCCGCAGGACCCTGAGATGCATCTCCTTGGGTCTCATGGACTTAGAATCATAGAATCATAGAATCATTAAGGTTGGAAAAGACCTCTAAGATCATCAAGTCCAACCTTGAACCCAGCACCACTGTGCCCACTAAACCATGTCACTAAGCGCC
>NW_009221064.1:0-24284 GCF_000690835.1 Fulmarus glacialis | reverse complement strand
GGATTCTGCACTTGCTCAGGGGTGAAGTTTCTGGTGGTACCCACTCTCCTAGGCATTTGCTCATACTATCCCAAGTTACTAGGTGAACAGCACGTCTGCTATCATACTGAGATACTTAACTAAATTCCTCGACACACAAATATTACTCCCTCAAAATAAAAAGGTAAGTAGGAAGCTAGTACCAGAAGTAGAGGAAAAATATACAGGGCTGGCCTACATCATCGCTAAATACGATTATCTTTATTCTACATAATTCAGGAGATGCAAAAAAAGGCAGAAACACCTCACTGGAAAAAGAATTTAATCATGAGGAGCCACAGTGATGGGTTTATAATATTTAACAAGTGCTATCTTAAAAAAAAAGTGTCATACATCACACTTGTGAAGATCAAGGCATCAATAGTTTAGAGATGTTAGCCAAATGAAGTCATGCCTTGACTTGCATAGTAGATAACCCTGAAGAAACCATGAGACAGGAAATACCCTATTTACTGGAGAGTCTGCAGCACAGACAGAAGGTTTAAAACAGGTCTCACTGTGCTCTTGGCCATCCCCAGCAGTTTTGCATTAACCCAGATCCCTCTAGATTTTGACTAGACTACCAGTTCCCAGTGCATCTCTTGGGATAAGAGGATGCAGCCAGACATTTCTTACCATGTTGTGGTGGTCAGGCTGGGGGCAGGATGGTTCTCACTCTGCCCCTTGCTCGTTGTTAACGGTTTGAGAGAAACTGGGGGAGTGTGGGGAACAGAGGGACATGAGTCGGGGCTGCTGGATGCCATCCACTGCTGCTGCTCCTCCATCCAGAGCCTCTACTCCACCTAGGCTGGAGTGCCGTCTGCCACGCTGTAGCATTGACACTGTCACAGGCGGTGCTTGCTGCTGGTTCTGTCCCCAGTTTGGGAGCTAGGCTGGTGCCCCATGGCTGCTGCTCACAACATCAAGTCGTCAGACTCAGGCGAGGAGGTAGCTGGGGGATCTTCTCCTCACCCTTCCACCCCCAGCTGAAGTTAAGGTATAAAGCAAGAGCCTTTTCCATACTTGCACTGAACAGAGCAGCTCAACTACTGGCAATTTTTACCCAACCCAGCCCTTCAGAAAAACCCAAACAAAACCAATAAATAAACAGGTCCTGTTCCAGCCATATTTCCTTTGAACAACATCCAACCAGACTCGAGGACTAACCACAGCCAATTCCCCAGGCCATTTCAGTACTGCAAGGGAGCCAAGCACATACCCTGAGCTTTCTGTAACTCTGGTTGAAACTAAGGCCAGCATAGTTCAGAAATAAGATAAAACGTGGGAGTGTCTCCAAACTACAGACAGGAATACCTGTTTATCCAGATACCTACCACAGTGAAACCCTGTCCACCTTTTCCCCAGCTTTCTCATTCTGTTTTCCACTTAGACTGACCACTTCTTGGCTTTCTTTGCTTTTTCCTTGCTGGTGGTTGTTCCCAACAACCACAGCTCTGAACACCACTGTTTATAACCCACCATGGATCATGGAATTAGTGGGCCAGGATGATAAGCCAGACAGACCTCCTCACAGTGTTGAAAGCATTCCCCAAACAGCACGGACAGTAGCTTTAGGGAGTGCTTCTCTTGGCCAAAAGAGCATGCATGGTGTCAATACTGGATAAAGTCTAAAAGGGTTAAAGTCTTCATGGTTACACATGCAGTCAGCCTAGAAAGTCTGGTGCCTCAGTAGATGTCTGGGAGACACCTCAGAAATGACCAATCCATTTCCAGCTGGGGGAAGGAAAGAAGAAACGATTTAGTCTGCTCTGCTTCTTGCTACAGAAGTTGTGCTTCATCTCCCTTTCAACCTCCTCAATTTGTTTGTACCCACCAAAATAATTTATGTTGCCAAGGCTACTTTCACATAAAAACAATCAGAGGCTTATTGAAACAAAAGTCTACACAGTACCCCTCATCACATGAAACACTGTCTGCTCTGCACTGCACTCCAGAAACTCTCCCCATGAGAAAAGCCACTAAAACACAAGCTCCTAGAAATATTTTTCCCTACGCTATTTCACAATTTTTTAGGACAGTTTTGAGCTTTTTTTTTTTAACTGCGCCCCCCCACCCCCAGCCTTTCCTAATAATCACGAAGAAGTACAACTAAATTAATCATATCCTAAAATTCAAGGGCAGGAAATTGGGAGCTGCCTGAAGGAGAGAGATTCTACATGGTTTCACTTTCAAACCCAAGTAGTTCTTTTCTGGTTTAACCCCTAAAATAATTTATATTTATATCTCACTCTTTTCTCCTATAATTAAATAGTAACAATTAATTTTTACTCAAAAGAATACTGAGTCCAGACAGGACCGCTTCTTTCCTCCCTCGCTAAATTTGGTAGCTCTCAACCTCTCAAAACTATGAGGGAGCACACGATGATTAAATGTGTTGTCTTTAAACCTTTAGCAAATACTACCAAAGACTCAAGGGGTGAACAGGTAAGACAATGTCAGAGCAATGCACCTGACTGAAGAAAAACTACATTTGCAGATCAAACCTACTAGGAACAAGAGAATCTGAATTTTTTTATTCCTGCTTGGGCAGGATCCTAAAGCTAAAAGATACTTTTTCATATCAATGTTTATTTTCTGACTGAGAAGTAAAGTACTTACAGACTAACTGCTAAATAACTTACTGTCCCTTGCTAGAAAGCATCTAAGACATTAAGAAAGTCGCTAAAAAAAGTCTATAAGCCATCTGTGTCTTCATTTTCCTATTTTAAAAATACAATTGTGCAAATTATAGCTTGTATTGGATCTTAAAATATTTTGATTATTCCTAGCTCATTGTTGATGCATATTCCTGGGAGACTTCTGCCTTTTCTAGAATCATGATTCTTCTGAAACTGGTAGACTTAACTTTTTAGTTAATTCACACCCAAAAAAGATAAAGATTATAGCTCATCTGTAAATAATCACATCCAAAAAGCAAGCCACACGTGTGGTGTGCGCGCTTGCCTGTACATGTATAACTTTAACCTTCTGGCAGAACGTGGTCTAAAACAAGAGAATGCTATAACAGAAAAATTAAAAGAACACTGAACTAAATTTTTCAAAAATGTTGTATGAGCCTCATTTCATTATTCAGTACTTCAATGCAACTTTTTCACGGCACTACGCAACTAGGACTAAACAGAAGAAAAGCAAAATGGAGTTTAATAGGACAAAAAACTGAAAGAAATTACATGATGTTAAAATAAAAGTCTGTAAACTCACTCATAGGAAAAATAAGAAAAAAATAAAAAAACCTTTCCTTTGTCTTCTCTCATAAATATCCTGACCTCACCTTTTTGTCTTAAGAACAAGCTTAAGCAAATGACTCAACTATGGTTTGTTTCAAATTGTGTTACTCAGAGGACGATCCTTCCCTTAGACCTGAAAAATGTGCATGCGATTTTTAACTCAAACATTTTGGGAAGGCATGACACTAGTCCAGCTCTCAAATGCCACTGTTCTGTTTGGAGACACTTAGTTGGTGACACCTCCACCTTGACTGGCAGAGAGGGCAGACAATATATGAGAAAAAGCCCTTCATCTCTCCTGTAAAAGGTGCCATAAGCACACTGGGCACACAGTATTTCCAGTGCCTTGGAGGAAGCAGATACACTCATCCACTGTTCGAGCCAAGTTGCCCCGGACCTTGCCGGGCTCCTCACGAGGCGGCAGGAGAGCATCTGCCAGGGAATTGCCACCGCTGCTCTTCAGCATGGGGGAGCCAGCTGGGTTGGCTGTCCTGATTATGTTCCCTCCCATCTTGTGTACCTAGCTCAGTCAGTAGGCATGGGAGCTGTCCTTGGACTAGGAGGGTACTTAGCAACAACTGAAAACATCAGTGTGTTATCAACATTCTCCTCATACTAAATCCAAAACACAGCACTAGGAAGAAATTTAACCCTATCCCAGTCAAAACCAGGACAAGAAGATACCACCTTAAGCAACTTAATTCAGCAGCAAGTTTCTGAAAAGTAGTTTCTGAAACAACAACAAAAACAGACTTCCTTTTGTTGCAGCCCAGAGGGAAGGGGAGGAAATAAAAAAAAAAAAGGAGGGAATAGCATTCAAGGATGTTAGCCTCCAGCAGACACACTCTTCCAGTAAGAGCGGAAAGTCCTGAGCGCTGCCATCTCTTGAGAACCAGAAGTGAGGATACACACCCACAGACTGGAAGGTGCTGCAACAATGAAGCACAGTTGCCTACTGAGCATTTGACACGTGAGGGAAATGAGCTTCATCCCTTTTATGGCACTTTGGTATTAACTGCAGTGGTTTCTCCTTCTTTTTCTCTCCTTTCTTCTTACATATATGAGAGTCACCAAAAATTCGCAATAAGTGCCTAATTTTAAATTAAGCAATACGAGATAAGTTTGCACCCCTTCTTTAAAGGAATTAATGCAGATAACAAGAAAATAGTCCTCTTCCTTTTTATTTCTGAACTTTTAAAAAAGACAAGAGGCAATATTATATAACTAATGCATCACACTTTCCATACAAATAATAAATATTTTGCAATTAATATTCTCTGCTGTCTTCTGCTCG
Source organism: Fulmarus glacialis (assembly GCF_000690835.1). NCBI lineage: Eukaryota > Metazoa > Chordata > Aves > Procellariiformes > Procellariidae > Fulmarus > Fulmarus glacialis. The sequence continues at coordinate 19,724 of NW_009221064.1, read as the reverse complement.
GACATAAGTAGTCAGTAGTGCTTAAGCAGTTAATACACTGAAATTAAGGAAATACAGAAAACACGTTAAAAAAAAAGGAATCACTATTTAGGACAAAATATGGGTGTTTGAAAACTATGCCCTTTGCTAGTTAGGAGCCTGAATAAGAACAATTAAGTGGGAGACATTCAACCTGAAAACTATGTCTGTTCCCGTAAGACCTCTGGCACCACCATCAGTGCTCCACATTTGAGCGTGCACACATTGACTGCAGTTCAGAAATTTAGTTTGCAAACAAAAGACCCCCTCTCTTCACTGAGACCCACATTCTCCTTCCTTCCCACTATCAGCTGACCAGAATTTTTTTAATTAAATCATAATTAAGCACCTAGAAGCATTATTTTCCCAGGGGGGTGGGCAAAGAAAAAAAAAAAATCCTTTCATTGTGCCCATTCAGCTGTTGGTGTCTGTTGAGCCTGCCGAAGAGGGCATCAATTAGTGCCAGCTATGGCGGCTTTCATGAAGAGGCTGTTTGTTCAGTAGGAACCGGCCATCTGCAAAGTCATGCTGAAATGTAAGTGACCAAACACTCCATGATCACAACGTTAAGACATCACTGGACAGATACGTGCAGCCAGCAAGGTGGCATTCCCCATCAGTCATATGGAGCTATAACAAATTAGAGTCTTTTTGCCCTTGGAGCTCCCAAACACAGCTACATCCCTTTAATAGCAAAACAACAAATAATCAATATAGAAAACCTGTATGTCTGGTCTTTCTTTTTTCCAGATGAAAACTGAGCTTATGTAACTGACATAACTGTTGGTTATTATTATTTTTCATTTAATAGAGCTTCATGAGAAATTTAACAGAAAAAAAAAGAAGTATGTGCTGGCATATAGCTGACATCACTTACAAAACTACAGAAACTAAATCAATCACTTCTTTCCACCACGAATTTTTATTAGAGATACAGTACCTACGCTTAAGTTAGCTGTGTATCTATACTGGTGTAGTTACATGAGCATATTCTGCCTTCTACAGACGTAGTTACACCATAGGGTAAAAGTCTTTCACTAGTTCGGATTTTCCCAGATGGAAATAAAAATGAACCATGAGAATAAAAACTGTCATCTTCAACTGTAATTGTGTACTAACAAAGCTATGTCAGCAAAATTAACTGACTGACTAGCTATAGCTCAAATAATTACCCCTGTATAAAACCCAGTGTGTAGACTAGGTCTGGGAGCAAACTTCAGCTCCGTGCGGCAGTAAACCTCCTGAGGAAGGCAACCTATTACACATGCAGATCACACTGCTTTGCTGCAAAGTCACGGTGAGGTAATTGGAAACGTATGAATAATCTCCAGTGAAGCAATTCAAACATCTCCAGGCATAGTCATCAGCGGGGATGACAACACAAGGCTTCTGACATCCACTCGCTCTCTTTATTTTTTTTTTTTTTGGTAATGCTTAATCATCAAGCACCACACAAGCCAGGAAAGATCAGATGATTTACGTGTTTCAGTTTGCTGCCACAGACCTGGTACTTACAAATACATGCACATTTATACTATTAAAAATAGTATGGTGAAGTATTAAAAGAAGTTTCAGTGGCGTGTGTTTCAAGTGACTGGATTACTCAAACAGTGAGGTCAGAAACAAATTATCTAGGCTGTCCCAAATAAGTACTGATAAAACGTTCGTGTTATGCTACCAAATGTTCCCTTCCCCCTGACATGCTATGTCAATTTAATGATCCGAGTATCCAAATCTCTGAACCAGAAATATTGTACAACTTTAGAATCCCTTAAGCCTATCTAAGATAGGTTTTCTGGAGATCAAAACACAATAGTGCTGAGTTGTAATCTCTCATACAGGCTTTGAGAAGAGATGACACATGATCGAGGGAGAGGGGAATTTTTCTTCTCTGCAATGGTATACTTCAAGCTCTTTCCCACAACTGGTGACCCAGCACAACTATAACACAATCTGACCTTAAATTTATTCACATGGTTACATCTAATAAAAATCTGCTGAGTGTAACTGGAAAATGAGTGGCAATTTCCTAGCAAAAAAACCAGTATGCGTTCAACACTACAAGTCTCCAAGTAGAGCTCTAATGGAATGAAATGTACCTCCAGGAATTAATCTGGTGCACAAAATCCATCCATACCCGCTCTTTACCAAGATTTCTTTCTGTGAGTAAAGTTTTACAGAAACTTGGAATTTTCAGGACCAAGTAAGCTTGATTTCTCCTTTCTAGTTCTCCTGATCACTTCAGGGGCCAATAACACCCTATTTTCTCATGAAAATCCAACAACACAGAAACAAGGCAAAATGACAATTTAAAATTAACTTTCATCCCTAGCATACTTTTCTGTACTAGACTTAAATCTACACAATGATACAGCACCCCACAAGAATAGAGAGAAGAGACTAAGTCCATCTTAAACACAGCACAGAGTATAGAAGCAATTTATGAAAACAAATTTTGCATATACTTTGCCCTGTAAAAATATCCATACCAGGAAAGGAGTATTTAACTACCAAAGTAATGTACTAATTGCTCACAAATAGAAGTAGGTCACAGAGGATTCATGAAAGCAAATGCCAGTGACTCAGCGTAGAAGAAAGAAGAAAAGGAAGAAAACGAGTGCAAGGATATGATTTATAGTGTGCAAATAGCTATGAGCTAATATTGTGAAGATTTCACAATGAACATTTGTTTAGTTCACCCTGGTGTGTCAAGAATGAAGTATCACATAAAATGACTAGTAAAGCAACATCCACTGTAGAGACAAAAAAGCAAGCAGTGATAATTATAGAACATTTTAGTTTTGAACGCATCAGTTAACTTTCATCAGCTATGAAAGCCTACAACCTACCTGACGCAACAGTAGCAATAGCTTTAGGAGCCAGATCTGCTGGCAGTAACAAGAACAACCTGAGATGCTACAGGAAATATTGCCTGTCAAACTACATAACACAGAATGGCATATGTCTGTATTAAAACTTAACTTTAAACAATATCTGCTCCAATACAAGCAAGATTGCAGGCAAACTAAAGGAGAGGAAACCAAAGTGAGTATGTTGTCAACTGTTACAACTGTATGTTGTGCCGCTATACTTCAAGTTTTAGCTTCTGGATTCATACAATGACTCAAGAACTCCAAGTTTTCAGTGTTTGAGGGTAGGGTTTTGTGGTTGGTGGTTTTGGTTTTTTACCTTTGGGTTTTGTTTGGCAATTTTCTTGGAAGTTCACGTTTCAAGCCCTATTTTGTCAATGGAGAGATTTAACATGAACCCTAAACATCTGAAAAAAGACAAAAAATAAATTCTATCCATTAGAAAAGAAAGTGCTAAAGTCTATACAGCAGTAGTGAATTCCAAATAAAAAGGAACACTGACTTGGATGTACACAACAAAGTTGAACAGCACAATTCAGTGTATAGTCTTTCTTCTTTACACATCAATCCCTGCAAGAATTCTAGTATTACCTAATTTAAAAAAATCCCAAGACTTCATACTCCTGCAAGAACAGATCTGTCTGACTTTTTAACTTCTTTTAACTTCAGTTAAAATTCTACCTTGGAGCAGCGATGTCCAGGACAGCAGAGACATGATTGTGGAAAGAGTAAATCTGAAAGGGAATTTGTGTCAAAGTTATCAATGAGGAAGGAGAGTTGGAACTCTCCTATAAAAAGTGATTTCACGTAAGTCTTCGCTGTTTACAAACTGTTAATTACACAAAAACTGTAACCTCGGACATGAGCAATGTAGTTACAAGAAAAATTAGAAAAAATCTCACATTTTTTGCTTCCATGGATCACAACTGTTTTGAATTAGAATTTGTGCCTATGACTTATATTGGATTTAGACCTAAGAAACACTCAAATTATCATTAAAATGGTTCAATGGGATCCATACGAGCAAATTTCCCCCCTTCCTCAACTATGTCTTGAAGTACCACCACATCACATTATGTTCCTCAAATTCTCTAAGACATATTACTATGCTAGCGATTAGCTCTTACATGGACAAGCTAAAACCAAGACTGTCCACACATTTCTGTAAGCTGTACTGCCACGAGGTTACCCGTCGTCATCATTATTCTGAGATTCACACCAGTGATTCCACCACAGAAAGCGGTCTTGCAGATTACTAGTCATCTTAAGCAGCATGGATGAAGAGAACTGGAAGTTGAATCTACAGTTTAAGATGAATTCGGTAGTTTTAACATACAGCTACTCTGTTCCACTGAAAACTTTCTTTGGCACAACTTCCACATACTGTCTGTTTGATGTAATGGGGACAGGTTCAAGTGGAACTACGACATGTAGCATTCTGTGATCTTCTAACCTTCTCAGTAGTAAGGAAGAACATGCTGAGAGTTTGAACACTAATCCTTCATTTCCTGGATTTTGCAAAATAGAGGTGCCAAACCTCTAAAACCTCTAATTTGGTTCAGTGGTTTAATCAAACATTAGACTTTCTACTAACATAAGCTCTAGCTCAGCTTTTCAAATAATCATTACAAATGACCTAAAACAGACTACGTTCAGCTTGAAAGCCAAATGTAGGCATACAACTGAAAGACAAAATAGTATCAGCAAAAGCCGCTTCCCCAAATGTCTTGAATATAAAAGAGTAGAGACATTCGTTGGGATTATCCTTTCTCCAAATCATAACTGCAAAAATTACCACTACCCATATAAACAGATTTTACCTTTGAAGATGTAAATTAAATGAGAAAGCATTCACACACACCAATGTTAACATAATCACATGCTTTTTAATAATCTCCCCTCTACAAATGCGTAACTAAACATTAAATCAAAATTATTTTTCAGTCTTTCAAAACCTCGAGAAAGTCTGTGCCGGTAATAGTAGCACACAGTTTAGAAGGGCTGGACAACTAGTTTGATGTACATACGGGTGTGTGACCAACTAAAAAGTGACTGATTGTTTTCTCCACCTAGCTTAAATTGATTACAGAGTTCTAACTTGTTTTTATGGGGATGTATAATCTCTTGCCTCATCGTGACTAGCATAAATTTAGCTGATACAGGAAAGTAATGACAACGAAATTTTAAGAAGTGACCACTAAAAAACCCCAAGACTCTAATTGGTAAACTGGCACTCCGCAATTCATGTATCCTCCCACAATTTGGTGAAATAGCAACGCACTCTGATCATCTCTCTCTTCCAAAGTGTTGCATTAGATTTCACATAACTGTGGAAACTGTTTACTGATTGACACAGATTCTTTACTTCCTCATATTCTTCAGAGAAATAGCATACCTTGCTCTCTTATTTTTTCTTGATTGATTTTTTTTTTCCAATAAACAAACTCAAACACAAGAATAGCAGCTTCACACCTATTTAACATAGGAGAGGTACAATATAATTTTGTAAAAATCTGCTAAACTCCCAAGAGTTTCTGTAAGACTGAACTGAACTTTACATTACTGACACTCATAGGTTTGATATTATAGCTCAGCAGATAGCCACTGGAACATCACCCACTCAGAGCTCTAAAAACAAGTTATGGTAGTAATTCCAGAAAATAATATTCTGCTTTTAAATTTTGACTATTCAGTATGTTCTATTAGCTGTATCTTTAAAACGGATAATGTAGTCACTCTCTCCAAAGGACAAATTCTGGTCCTCCTATTCACTAATGTCTGCCAGCACACTTTATCACTGTAGAAAAGTAGGAACATGTTATTCATCGGTGGTGGAGACAGGAATCATGCTGCATGTGATACAAAGCTACACGTCATATCCTTTACAAGTCTAGCTTTAATAGTCCAAATGCCTGTAGCCATATCACCTCGTGCTGCGATTTTGTCACATCTCAGGCTACGCAGCATTAGGCTAACTAGCTGCTGCAGGAAATGATGATGAACTCTGAGTCAGACCTAAGCACACACCCCACTATGGTGCTGCAGGGCACAGTGCTGTTTTGCAGATGAATCTGGGCTGCCAACCACGTGAGATCATTAGAGATCACTGCTTTTGGTAAGCGTAAGGGTAGTCAAGTGCCCACTTCTGAAAAAAACCTACTGAACATTCAGAAACCTAGATGAACTAAATGTGTTTTCTTCAATCCTGGGTTGTTCTTCAAGATCTCAACAAGCTAATTAAAGATAAAGTTCAATCATTTTGACAGCATATTTGTGTTGAGTAAACCCTGGGATACCTTCAGCTTTTCTCTACCAATGCTTAATTTAAAACCAACATGTCTTTGATGGAATCAAGCTACTGTGAACTACCCAAACTAACAAAAATAGGTCAGTTACATACTATGTATACACAATTCTATCATTCAAGAGAGCTCATCATCACTGACAAAAAGTGCAATGAGGATGTTTTGAGATAAAATCCAGTTTAATAAATCAATTCTTATCAAATCACCGGCCAAGTATAAAAAGAAGGTAAATTATACTGATAACCTCTTCAGAAGGTTATCACAACTGAGTATGCAAAGAGAAGCATGGAAGCTCACTGATTTTATTGAGGCAAACAGGTGGTGTGTGGCCACAGTACAGATTAGAAGTCAGATTTTCACATTCAAGCAATGCAATCATCCCCTCAAGATACATACAAGTGTTTTCTTACTCTAGATTTTATCTAAAACTAAGTAATGACTGGATTTTTGTTGTTGTTCAAAACTGTACAATGATTTCAGACTGTAGCCCTCCTCCTTTAGGCTGCAATGGAGTCAATTCGCAGAAACTCTGGAAAACTGGAATAGGTCAGCTTTGTTCCAACAAGAAAAACTATTTTGAGGAAAGATCCGTCATAAATGAGAAGAGCCCACATTTTCTGCTCTCAAGAACAAAACCACTTGGTCCAACATGCAAAAGAGCCCAGTGGTGAAAAGCATTATTACTCCTCACATATGCAACAATGCTACGAGTCCTCATTGTTCTAGACACCATATGAACACAACAAATGACAGCCTCTGCTGGAAAGAGCTTACACAGTCCAAAAACCCAGGCATAACACATAGATGAGACAAACACCTCCGACAGGTTAGAATAGGTGTGGATGAAGTAAGGTGACAGAAAAGGGTGTGCTACAATTTTTGGCCATCAGGAAGAGTAATCACCTCACTACTCATCCGGCCCATTAGCCCATTAGCTAATTTATGGTTTCTATTTACATCACCGCAGAAGTATGCCTGAAGAAGTGATGTGCAGAAAGGATAAAACCACCATTTCTGCAGTCTTCACTTTTGTTTGGAAAATGTCTTATGCCTTGTGAACACCACTGTCAGAGGACTCAAGAAAAAGAAAAAAAAATGTAACACTTGTCCAAAATGTACTTCAGTCCCCTCATAGTCATAGCCAAGTCACAAAGCCAGGAGCAAATTTACCTTCCACATCAGTTTCCCTCGTTCTGTAAGATTTTTATGAGGCAACAGCAGCCCTCGCTTTTGACAGACTTAGAAGAATCCATTGCCTAATAAATGCATGTGTCAGTAGATTAATGGGAGTTGTTCTCATAAAATAATGGCAATTAAAAAGCAAATGCTTTAAAAACAAAAAATCTGATACTGCACACTTCTTATCCTAAAAACATAAAGCACCACATTCCTTGCAAATCATATTATAAAGAATTGTATTTTAACTACTTGGACTTCTACTATATTTGAAGCTGAAGTCCTATACTTACTTGCCTTCACTTATCTTGAATAGTTGTGTTGATGATATTTGCTGCCTTTGCCCTCAGGATGGCTATCATCTAGTGACAAGTGAAGTCATCCAGGCATGGTTTATAAGTTTCATGTTTACAGAATCTTGGTATCTATCAGAAAAGTGGTTTTGTAAAAATAAAAAGTTTGCAGAGAAGAAAAACAAATTATTTTTGACAACACAAACTGTTCAGGTGAAATTTTTTTTGAAACCAGAATGAAAACTGTGTCTCCATCCTTGCTTTTGGTTGTGTGGCATTGTGTGCACTGCTCCTGTGCCTCCGAAGAGGCCACTGCGTAACGCAGAACACTGAGCCAGTTCTCAAACTAATCCCTCCTATGACATTAGCAATATCCATAACTAAAAAAAGTTTTTTCATATAATCTTTTCCATAAAATGGGGTAATTACGCTGACTTTCATAATTTTGAATCTTCTGTTACACGCATGTTTAATATGCTATTTTTATTAGAATAGCAACACCTTTGTGTAAAATAAGAATAATGCTTAAAATGTAACTTCAAATCACCTAGAACTTGGCTGATATTCTAATATTCTACATGTGTACACTATCACTGTACCACAACTATGTTCAGCAGCGTCTCATTTCATTAGGGTGCTGGATTTCTAGTACGCACTAGGTGTTCCTGCCACATATAATGTTCTAGCTCCTGGACCCTGGTCTTCTCATTGTCCGTACTGCATGCGCTTTACTTCACTGCTGTACCATGTTTTGGAATGATCCAACTATTTACCTACAAGGTGAAAGCAGGGAGCAGCTCTACGGATCATTTCTTGGAGTCTACATGAACAAGACCAATGGGACACTTCTGCCTCCCACTGCACTGCAGTCTTCCAACAGCACCCCAGCAGGACATGTTCCTTCATACAACTCCCACACACTTCCACCTTTTCAGACAGTCTGGCCCACCCAAGAGAGAAGAGCAGCACATGACTCTCCCCATCCATGTCCTTACACATGCCCAACACTCCCACACGGACCTGGGTCTGGTGCTCCCAGCATGGACAAAAGCCACACCATGCTGTTGGCCCGTAGGCCAGCTTCCTGGGGCAGGTGCCTTTTAGAAAACACGACGTTATTCTTCCCTCGGTATGACCTGAAGGGAAAATTCATTTTTCCATACCAACTGAGGCAGAAAACAAGTCCTTTGAACTTCTCTTCAGATTGTTTCCTTCTATTAATATCCATCTGTCGACCCTTGGACTGGATTTAGGCAGTCACAGTCCCAAAGAACATACAGAACATTTTTTTTATGTTTATAAAAAGACTGGCCCGATGTCTCCGAGGCCATTACTAAGGTTAGTGGGAGAGGCAATAGCATCAGCAATAAATTAGTAGTGGAAAACACAGCTCACTTAAGGAACAACAAGAAGCAAAAGAAAGCTGGCCAGAACAGTGGCAAACCTTTCAGATTTTCTCAGACTTGTGAATGATCAAACAAACACATTACCTTGACTGGGAGGACCAAATTACTAAACCTCTAACACTGTTACTCTGTGTCTTGTTTCCTGTAGACTGTCAGAGTAGGTGATCCTACTGGTTTCTTCTTGCCTTATAATTTATGAATCAGAAGAAGGAAACACATCATGGTTAAAAGGTATTAATTTATAGATAATGCTGAGTGCTTAGGTCTGACCTACACAAACAATTTGCATATTTAATAAAATAACCTAGTATATTCATACACTTTAGTATGTTTTGTATTTCCTTTGAAATATTTCCTTTACAGAAAAGGGAGAAAAAAAAGCAGTTTACTGTTCTAAAATTTGAGGAAGACGTGTAAGAAAAAATATGAAGAAACTTAATTTTCAAACTTGAAAAAAAAGAAAAGGAAGAAGTTTCATTTTTTGGTTTTGAAATTTTTTCCACCAATAGAAATCAATGCCTCGCAGAAGATGGTTAATACTTCGACATTTGACAAGGCAGAATAGCACATATGAGACACAATCAAGTAGGAAGAAAGAAACTAGATAGAAGTGTATATCCCAACAGAACTCATGTTCTCTCATTAGTGATAGGTCTCAGATGGGGAGCAGATGCCTCCAAACACAACAGTTCAATCATCAAAACATGGCAAAAGGGACAGGGAAGAAGCCAAATCACCAAGCCTCAGGTAAGTTGCGGGGGGGTAAGGCGGGGGGGAGCTTACTTACAAAATGTGTTACATATTTTCTTTGTCCATTATGTGGGGAAAGCAAAAGGAAGATGTTCTGGTAAGACTTGATGGTACAGTGAACTGACATAATCATCCTTTTGCGTGGGGTGTTCGTAGACAAGGCGTATAGAGCATATTGGACTTGTCTGACTGCCTTTGCTTCTACTATTACAGCACTTATGGAAATTCCCTTGACATACCCATGCGTAAGAACAAGCTAGACGGGCCTAGACTCACTGAAAAAGCAAGTCTGTAAAACAAATGCACACAATCTACTTTTTATTAGTTAACTTGGAGAGGGTTAACAGTATTATCACAAAGGGTATTAGGTAATTATGACTTCTCACTGAACAGCATTGTCAGATAAATGAGTTAACGTTCAAGCATCCTCCTTCCAGTTTCCATAAAAGGGAATAAAAAAAGCTGTGTGTTGATTTACATTGTGAAAACTGTCCCAACAAAAAATTCTGGTAAACACGAAGGCATCTCTTGGTAGAAACATAAGTCTGATTTATTCTTATCGTCAGTATCTAACTTCCGTTTCATCAAGGACTCTACTACGTTTGTGTCTGAACTACGTTAAATCTGTAAAGATATATTTATCAACTAAAAATTCTGATAAAGACTTTTGCCTTCTCTAGTCAGCTGAGATTACAGTGGACCGTAATCAACAGGAAATGTTCATGACTGAAGGCAGAATTTCACTCTAGATTGCTAGGCTCGTTGATATTAAGCTATATATTAAATTAAATTACATATCTGTTACAAATAATTCTGTCAAGAAAAGAACCAGGGAAGCTCCGTTTTCTATGGTTTCATGTCCTCTCATTGAATCACAGCACTACATCTACAATCCTCCTGCAAAATTTTCATCTCTCATGTTCCATTCACTCTCCAAACTCCCTTTGGGGTTACCTTCCCTCACTTTTGTTTAGCTATGCAGAGTGCAAGAGATGCTTCTTGCAGCCACTGCAATGCCATCTCTGGGACATTTAGCCAGAACGCCACCACCTCTTGGCTGGAAGAAGGTCCTGTCTCCCAGTTACAGAGACCTCTATGCGTCCATCAGGCACACCACCAAGTTCTCATGTTCCGTTAGAGTTCAACTTGGGTTTGAGGAGGGGAGGTTTCAGGGTTAAAGTACATACTTACAAAATATGCTATTCTTAGGTCTACCTTTCATTTGTTTTCTACTTTTGAGGTTTCTGTGTATTTTTATGTAGGAATACCTAATACCTTTCCAGAAAATTTCAGCAGCTCATCCAAGAATTGATAATACCAGTTGCCCAAAGAGAATTTTAAGAATAAGAAGAATTTAAATTAGAAGCTGATTCATTATACTCAGATTCATGAAAGGAAGCTCAGCTAGTTCAAACTACTGTACCCATCTTCCCTGTAACAACCTTAGGATTTAAAACTGATGCATAAAAGCATCATATTTAAATATATTTCAAAAACAAAGTAAAGGCTTCTTACAGAAATCCATCTCTGAGCGACTCCTCTCTCCCAGGTACGAATGAAAAAAGCAAAGGGTCAAAAAAGCACTGCAAGTTGTTCCACATGTGCAAATCTATCTCTTGTGAGTGGTGGGATTCTGTTCAGAAGTCTGTGCCAAGTCTCGTATGGGATGGGGGCCCAGCAGCCCAGAGAGGGAAGACTGACTATTCAGTGTTCCCAAATGCATGCTGGAAAACAGCATGGGGAAAATAAAGAAGTCTATCCTCCACTACTGTTTCAGTTATGAACAACTTAAGTGCTACTTAAAACAATCACAGATAACAAGTACCAGCATTCAAACAAAGTAACTTTTAATTTATTAGCCCTCTCAAGCTGAGCTCCAGACGAAACTTATATCCATAGAATTACCTCCAAAAAAAACAGAGATTACTATAAAGTGAATCCTTCCCCTATTTCTTACAGGAAAAAGAGATAGATATCATGGTATTTTACAATGTAAATGCTATACTAGTTTGAATTAGTCAAATTAAAAAAATTCAAAAGAAATAAACCAGTTTCTTCCAGTGGTGGAACAGAGCCGAGAGTCTTGTTCAGTTTGGGAAGACAAGCCACATTTCTGAGAAACAAGATTATAAATGGCTGCACTGTGGGAATTTTCGAAAGCTATAGTACGAATGCACATTATAAACAGCATAAATATCCTTGTAGATGGAAAAGCATCTATCCTATTTATGCCTAGATGTGCCTTTGAATAAAGTGCAAGTAAGAAAAATAAGTTTTTCCAATTGTTGAACTGACCTCATAGTACCAATCTCATTCAGCTTCTCAACAAGTATTATTTTACAACTACCGCTTGAGCATTTATGTATACAAATGTCTGTGTATGTGTGTGTATTTATTTACAGTCTGTACAGGTGTATACATATATACTGATACAGATGAAAATAAACAGAACATATTGATAACATTTCCTCTCCAACCTTGCAACAGGTAAGTTTACATTCATCCAAGTCCCCTGAAAACAAAAAACAGGAATTTTGTCAGACACATAAAAAATGTTCAGACTGATGTATTCCCTTACTGATAGGTGCAAAAGGAATAGAGTTTGTTTTACAACCTCCTTATTGCCTTGAAAGAAATAATGTTTTTAAACTCTGCAATACAATACTATAATCAAGCACTAAAAGAACTGAGGGTATACACATTTTTATTGAACTAAACTATTTCAACGCGTAATACTTTTGTGTTTGTTTCAGCAAATTAAGCAGCATAAGGAATGGTATTCCTTCAATAATCAACACCTTTGACTTTACACAGGACTACATTAGTCTCCCCACCATTAATACAGATTTTTAAAATTGCTTACGTGTAAATGCCTACATAAACTAATTTTTTAAATCAAACTGAATATATGTAACTTTGATTTCCCCATCATTTATTTGGATGTTAGCAACTATATTTTAGACCAGTCTAGTTAGAAAAGAGAGACACTTTCAATCACATATGAATAGCCATTTTTCTACCAGTAAGCAGTGCCTCATTTAACATAATCTTCAACATTTTTAGGGGGGGGGGGAAGATCCACTAGTGGGTAACCTTTTAACAATTTTTCTTTAACATATTATTTTAAACCTAGGTTAAAGCCAAATGGTAGAGACCAAAAGCAGGCTGTTACATGCTAGAACATCTACATAATTACTGCATACGCAGAAAACAGAACGGGTGGGATAAGGAAATTGCAGCAGTTTTTACTTTCTAATCACCAAACTGAACATGCCAGTATTTCATGGGAATAACAGATTCTACTTACAATAATAACTATAATCTTTCAAGAACAATAGAGCATGACGGTTTTCCTTATTCCTAAAAAATTATTTAGGGAAGACCATTGCTAACTGAAAGAAAGGGCGAAATCGCTGATGTATTTATTCTGGCATGACCCCAGTATTTTTGTATTCTGTCACTGGCAGGAATACCAGTAACGCGCAGTTTGTAGTTCTGAAGTCTCTCTATTGGGTAGATCAATCTGCTAATTGTTCCGGTTTACAGCACTTCTGAGATATGTTTACATTTATTGGGAACCATGCCAAAAGGAGTTTTCTAGTTCACTACTATTCGATTTGGTTTGAGCACTTTAAATAAAACCACAGAACTAACCTACCATGAGACTTAAGGCTGCACTGGAAGTGTTTTTTTTAATCTCGGCTTTATTCAGGTGGAAGAGTCTACTGAAGTAGATCTAACTAATACTAGTATGTATCAATAGTATATAGAAAATGCATTGCTACAAAACAAAAAAAAGACTGAAACATTAGTGCCGAGAAGTATATGGTCTCAGAAATGCATAGAAAAATGCCAAGTATATTAAGTGTGAGTGATCTCACTAAATGTCTCTACCAGAGTACATTTAAGTCACATGAAAAATTGTCAAGTAACCATGCACAGTGTTAGGCAGTAGACCCCCACATCAGATGAAATTCAGAGTCCAACATATGATGACACTTGCATATTATGCCTAGACACAATTTTATGTATTACTACTACATATTCTTGGGGGCGGGGGGCTTTAAAATTTCACAATTACTGCAGTTAGTGAATTTGTGAAGGTTCAGAGGCAAAAATCCTCTGAAAGGTTCCCAAAAGAAAATCGAGGAGCCGTCACTGAATGCGACACACTTGTTGAATAATGCTGAATCAAAGATAAGTGAACTTTCTGTTTTTCCTCAGTTTGGGAAATACAATACGGCACATAGGCATCTGTCCTGGTGCCACCACAGTGTTCCTTCCAACGAATTTACCTCCTACTAACCTTTTTTCTAATGACAGATAATATGACATCCTGATCCAGGTCTACAGCCTACAGATAATGTGGCAACATACACAGAAGAACTGCATGCAACATTAAACAGTTTTACACCATTATTAAATTAGTGTGACACATTCAATAAGCTTCATTAAAAATGTTCAACGTAAATCAGTTAGCAGTATCTTCGTATTTTAAACACAGTGGCTCAAAATAATGAATGATTTCATGTCTCATAACTAACCAAATCATTACCAGTTATGTTTCCTGCTTTGTAAGTCATGCACACTGACATGTGTAACAAATTGACAGGAAACCTACCCTGAAGTCCACTTACCTGACCACCATTTCCAGCTTTGACAAAGAACTACCAGAGACAAGCCCATCAATCAGTATGTGCAGCCACACAAGTAGGTACATAGCTTACTGCTACCAGAAGTTTGAAGCTCTCTGACAGAAGGTGCAGCAGAAGAGGCAACTCTTAACCACTGCATGAGTGAGCTCCCGTGTGCTTAAAAATTACATTTGAGAAGGATCAGTTAACTTCTAATACAGCAAGAACTGTAATGGCTCTGTAGAACACCAATAGCAGATATAAGCCAAATTCAAACAGATGGTAGGACTGAATCTCTGTGTAATGTGGCCACATCATGTGATGTGTCCCAACCACAGCTCACGAAGGGACATCTGGACTACTGTCCTTTTGATTCCCTGAGTAAGACAAAGACTGTCTCCTACTGTGTAACAGCAGACATTAACCACAACGGTGCGGGGGTGGGGGGGGAAATTACAGCTTTTTTCAGCATGTTCCAGCACTTTCCTAAGCTGCTTTTTTATTTTGCTCTTACTTCAGCTTTCCTCAAGTTTTCTACAGTAAGATCCTGTGGTCAAATCCTAAAGATCTCAACTTAATTCTAATAAAATAGGATTTTTTCAGAGTAAAAACTAAGTAAAAAACAGGAATATGACCAGATGAATCCCCACCAGTCTGGCTGAAGCTAAGAAACAATGATGGCTCATTGGAGAAAACTTATCGTTGCCAACACTCAGATTGTAAGCAGAACTTGAAATACATTAATTGCTTGAACAAAAAGATTGACCAAGTAAACCAACCAGAATAAAACCAACACATTCACTTTGATGGTGAGACTGTAAGACTATCCTCCTAATACACAGCCTTTACTGTGAACAAAAGGAAATACAATTACCAAGATACGCTAACACTTCACTGTGTCGCACAGAAAGCAGTGGGATTATTAGTCCAAGAGATTAACTTCTAACAAAACATATTCAATGACAATATGTTTTGAAAGCACAGACAGCCTGCACAGACGTATTTCTTGTTCCCCCCAGTTTTGGGATAGCTATGTCTCTAAACTTATTCAACATCTGTTAGGATAATAGCTCCCTCTCTCTTGCATGTCGGAATTAAGGTGAACGAAGAGGGTTGAAAGTAAGGAAGAGGTAAAGCTCTTCAAATCATCACACTCCAAAACATACATTAAAAGTAACACAAATACAACAAAAGCAATCATTTTTTAATTTTTAACTGATGTTTACTCCTATGTAACAGAAGTAAAATAACTCAAGTTGGAGCACCGACAGATTCAGCTGGCATCAACACAAATACACCTCATTTCTGTGGCTGCTTTTATGTTAAGAACTGTGCTTAGTTTTCTTATGTCACCAGGATCACTTTTAACGCCTGTTATTAAATAAAGCAATCCATTTATAGTATACTTACACATAACACTGTGTTGACAAAGGAAAAAACAGAGATCTATACAAGAACCAACAGGAAGAGTTTACATCATAACTTTAAAGTCACTGCATCTACTCAAACTACCAACTCAGAGAAGTTCAAAAAGCATGCTCAGTATTCTCCAGGAAGCATGCTGTCCCAAAACCAATAAAACTACAACAAAGTTTGACAACTCTATTCTCCAGGTTTCCAACAAAAGTTGTAATTTTCCTTTGTTTTTAGTGTTTCAGAAATGGTTATGAACTGTTAGAATGTATGAAGTATTACTTGATGACTGATGAATATTTTAAGCCCGTATCAGGAAAGTCTCAATATGACTTCAGTGACTGTACACAAATAACATGAAGTTTCAACACAAATCATCCAATAGTCTACTTTGGCTGAAAAGCAATTGGGCAAGCATTCGTAACTCCATGCCTTTGGAACAAAAAACCACTCTGACTCAAAGGAAGAACAATTGTAATAACATTGTTTCAGTGCAACTATCACAAAGAAGCAAGAGAAAAGCACACACACACAAAAAAAATGTCACTGGCTTGTCGGTTTTGTAAAAGAGACAGAGAGAAGATCAGAGACAGAAGAGAGAAAGTGGCAGAAGAGAACTAAATACATATCATAGAATGAAGCAGAAAGTTTTTAGTGATTTTTCCATATGAAAAAAGTGTGTGCGCACATCTACCTATACATAAATCTACACATCGATCTACATAAATAAATGTATACACATACACAGATACCCCCTCCCATCTCTCTCTCTAGTTCTCTACTCCAGATGATGCCATTTCAGACAGGAACCTGAAGTTAGTACTATGAAGGGTCCAAACGCCTACAGCAATAGAAAAATAAGTTAACACATGGTAGTATACATGTTTCTTCTCTGTAAAAGCACATGGTGTAATCCATGTCATTTATAGGCTCAGTGATTTGAATACTAAATGCCTCCAATTTATAATTGAAGAGAATTTTTCTACCCGCCAGTCCTGAAAACCCACTCCATGACTTGAAAGTCAGGCTGGGATATTTCTTGTTCACGTATCACTTCCAGAAAGAGCTGCTGCAATTGAAATTCAGCTAAGTCTACTGTTGGAAAACAGAAGTAAAAAAATCGTAATGAAAGACTTCAATCAGCAAATAAGACCATAAACTAAGTTTTATGTCCATTTTATAACTTAGCTGCCAGCCTCAACACTGCAACCTGAAGGAGAGTGGACCTCCTTTTCATTCCTTACTTCTAAGAACCTCAGCAAAGAAAAATAAATGCCTACATCAAGTAAATCTGTACAAAGAAACAACATTCTTCGTACTATCAGATAATTCTCATTATCCCAAGCGTCAAGCAAATAGGATAGTGCTCATAGAAAGGATAGGGCCTAGGAGGCCACAAGAATCCTGGCAGTATAGGTAAAAGTAATTGAACAGGCAAAAAGAACACACCGAAGAGGCAAAAATGCCCAACCAAAACATAAAATTAATGCTCTCGCATTGGCAAGGAGTCCCAAGGCCAACTGTGGATACAACCAAAAAGAACAATGAACGTCCCTTGTAAAGTTTTCATGAAGCACCAAGGCTTGTCATTAGCTGGACAACAGTCTCATAGCCAGTGTTGCTGTTAAGAAAAAACATTCTCTTGCATCAGTGGACCCAAAACTTTCACTTAAGCACAGGCAGGAGACTCAGATCACAGGAACTAGACTCTCTTCAACCCTACTGATAGCCTACTCTTTGGTCTTCTAAAATGCCTGGAAAGCTATACAAAACATGACTGGCTACCACTACCCAGCATCACTCTTTTAGAAAGTGAAGGCATCCTGTGGCAAGTAAGCAGCTATGCTTCCAGTCTTTTTAAGTTACAGTTGGGTCTATGGCTGACAATGAGCCTGTGAAGATAGTCCAGATGAGATAAAGCTCAGAAGACGTAGGCCCAGCCGGTACCTTAATTAACCCAAGCCCATTTCTGCAGCAGAACTAGGAGAAGCTGCACTTCCCATATGGTTTTTATTTCTTCTGACAGTTTTATCACTCTGGGATCTATCATTTATGTTAGTAGATGAATTAAGAGTATAGGGGTGCAGAGGAGAAGAGAGCTGAAGAAGCAGGCCTGTCAGCCTTCCCCTGGACATAGCAACGCAAGATGCTGAGTTCCCCATCCAGATGAGAGAACCAGCCTGAGAAAAGAGGATATCTGCGCCCATTACCAGTAAGCAGCCTTGAAACTCCACTGATGGCTTTCTAGTTTCACAGTGCCGTGACATACCGATTTTGCTACAGAGAAAAGCAGCCTTGAAACTCCACTGATGGCTTTTTAGTTTCACAGTGCTGTGACATACCGATTTTGCTACAGAGAGAGCATTAAATATTGAATATCCCTGTAATACATAAAACTTAACTGCATATATGGCATATACTATTCGCTGATACGACATACATGTGATATGCTGAGACAGTATTCAATGCTGTTTTAAAAATTCTTTCAAATATTTCAACAAACCCAGTATAGTATTAAATGTGTTTGAATAGCAGGAAGGCATCCAAATATTAAAAACAAACAAACGAACCAACCAACCAAAAAACAACACAAGTGGTACACATGTATTTCATGCTTCTTGTGAAGTCTACCAAGTCTCTCTCCTCGACCTGCCATGCAGTCATACACTTTATAAAAGGTATTTTTAGTTCTTCACATAGGTGCAAACCTACCTGAGTAAGAAAAGTGGAAATAATTTGAAAAAGCCCGAGCATGTTCCCCTTTTTAAACACAAATACACTTGTAGCAGAAAAATGCATAATGCCTATTTGGACATGCAGCTGATGCTACGTAAGAGTAAAAAAATTATTTACAGGAGAGAGATAACAATTAATACAAAATAACTCAGCACTTACAGCTACCCCAAGTTAGACACATAAAGAATAGATAAGACACTGAAGGAACAGTTTTGCATTCATGTGAAACAGGCCACTTGATTTTCCTATTTTAACTTTCTGACATTCAACAGATACATTTTTTCCTTTTGAAAAATATCAGTAAATACTTAAGGCTTACAAACGGCCAGCTCTGCTAAGCCTCTATCCTGCTTGCTTTGTGCCGACTTTTCAGCCAGCAGAAGAAACATTTCACACAAGTTCTCCGAAGATAATAGACAAGCTAATACTCAAGGTACTTTCAGACAGAACCGTATCATAATTTAACACCACAACTGCGATGTCTCAAAATAGCATACGGGGTACTAGTGAACAAAGTTACTAACTTCTATAAACTTTTGGTAGTCCTTGTGATAGAGGCATATACTTAACTGCAAGGGATATCATGGCACAAAAAATGACCAAGATGTCAAAGCCTATTAGTCCTCCGTTCATTGATGGCACAACCCTTTAACTTTTACTTAGCATTTACTACTTCCAAACATTTTTTCCGTTCTGACAATAATAAAAATGCTACAAAAATAAAAAGGCCATTCCGGTATTAACAAACGTCAGCCAGCCTGACTAAAAAAGTAGTTACACAAACCTATCTCTTTAAGAACACCGAACAAAGCAGGTTAGCCTGAGTTGTCTATATAAAGTATATCTGCTCCGGATAAAAGGTCAAATATTTGAGAGTAAGTTGAAAGTGTCTTTAAGAAAAAAAAATGGGGAGGGTGGAAGGGCAGGGGAAAGCAAAACATCTTATAAAAGGAGGCAGAGTAATACGCAGCGTTCGGTTTAAAAAAATACCGAACCAGAAGAACCCCAGGGGACTCGCAAGAAGAGTCTCGCAGCTCTCGCAGTTTCAGACCAGGAGACGCCAAGAGGCCGAGAGTCCCGACGCCCTTCCAGGGGCCCTCTGCTGCCGCCGGTGCAGCCGGCC
>NW_009221063.1:45191-45640 GCF_000690835.1 Fulmarus glacialis | reverse complement strand
AATAATAATTATAATTTCCAGTTATAATTTCCTGCAGAGTTCATGGTCGACCATCTCCACTTGTCTTCTGTATGGTTCTTCTATTAGCAGACATATCTGGAGAAGGAAGGGCTTGCTTTGCTTTTTCTCTCCACTGTCGCTATTGGTCTTGGCTTCATTTTTCCGAAGTTTTCACTCATGATGTGGGTGGTCTATCACTGATCTGTCTGATCTGATTTGTTGCTAACCTCAGGTCAGTTTGTGCCTATATGTGTACCCATCGGTGTATAAGAATACAAATTTGGATGTGATTTTGTTATGACTGAATCTATACAGCTGATTCCAGTTCACCACATTGATGTATTCCCCTTTCATATATTTCTAGGTCTATCAAATGTACAACTACACACACACACACAAAAGTGTTGTGATCTACTACAAACTGTTTAGTAATGCTATCTTTGGGGAAA
>NW_009221063.1:38592-45150 GCF_000690835.1 Fulmarus glacialis | reverse complement strand
GAAATAAGATTAATTCATCTGCTTGATGAAGACAGTGTATCTTCTAATGGAGTCAAAGAATGATGTTCTTGATAGACAATTCATTAGTGAGAAGTGCCAGCTGATGAATTTGCATTTGAGACTGTTACTTGATGAAAAGACTCTTTTAATAAAGAAAAGGTTTTCCTTTTGTCAGGTTTTTCGGTTTCATTTCAATGGACACTCAAAACTTGCATTTCATAATTTATTGGTGTTTCACTGTCTTATTTCCTCCATAAATCCTGAGTGAAGTTACAGTTCAGCATGATGCTAACAGCAGCTCAGCTAGCAGGGATATATAGTCTACGATGGAAAGGGAAACTATGTCCTTATATAACATGGGAACAAGTAACCTATGGCTATTATTCTTTCATAGCATAAACGTGTGGTTTAAGTTTACAGATAAATGTATCAAGTCAGATGATTCAAAGCGAACCAGATATTTAAATTTGAAATGTAAAAACATAGAGAAGAATGAACCTGCACTTTGAGGAAAGACTGTAGGAGTTAGGTTTTTTGTCCCTGGAGAGGAGAAGGCTTGGGAGGACCTCATCACAGTTTTCCAGTACTTAAAAGGCAGATACAAAGATGATGGAGGCTCTCTCTTCACAAGGAGTTACATGGAGAAGACAAGGGGCAATGGGTACAAGTTGCAACAGGGGAGGATTTATCTCAATATAAGAAAGAAATTTTTTACAGTAAGAGCAGTCATCCACTGGAACAACCTCCTCAGGGACATGGTAGAGTCCCCATTGCTGGAGGTTTTCAAGATGCAGATGGATGGGGTGCTAGAGAATCTTATCTATGTTCCCTTTCCCACAAAATGTTGGATCATATGATCTTTCCAGGTCCCTTCCAACCTAGGTTGTTCTATGATAAATAAAAGCCAGAAAAGGGGAGTTAAAAAAACCTGTTTTCCAAAGTAGACTGCTTTTTGTTGGGGGGGTGCAGGGGGGGAGGGGGCAGTTTTCTTATACAAAAAAACCAGTGGGGTAGAAGTAAAGCAGCCTATTATTTCTTAAAATGTTTGGGAAATTGTCGGTCTATTCATTACACTCTGTGTAATGGGCTGGAAATTTTGGATTGTAAGAGGAATAGTGGCAGCCAAAAATAAACCCTGAAAAAGGAAAAAAACCTTACATTTTATGAGGCATTTCTATGTATAGGAAAAGCAAATATGAGAATGAGAGGAAAAACCTGTCAAAATTCAATTTAAGTAGGAAAAAACATGAGAAACAGTTCAATTTTTAACTTGTTTTCCTTGTCTTTCCTGTTAAACTAAAGGACAATGAGCAAAGTGGGAATTAATGTAAAAAAATGAATTTTATATTAATGTATATAACTCATTATCATAGAAATTTCAGTCAGAAAGTGATCTCTGTTGTGTTTTTGTTGAATTGTTTTTGTATATAAGATACTCTAGCTCTAACATGCTCTCAGTGAAAACCTTTTGATACACTTATATGTATGTTCCCACAGGAACCTGAAATAAAGCTTATGGGAGCATTGTAAAAAGCAGTAACCCTGCCAGTACAATTTATGGACCATCTACTTCTCTGATCAACGTATGGAGAAGGAATTTTATTGGGGGGGGCGGGAACCAAACAAACCCAATCAAACAAAAACCCTGTGATCTTAAAAAATGCGTATTTTATGGCACACAAAAGTGGTAGGTGCTCACCCAGGTCTCTGATTGCATATACCTCAAATATAAGGATTTTCTTACAGTCTGTCTCCACTTGTATGTGGTACAACCCCATGCCCTTAGTCTGTTTTCACCAATGGGTTTTCCCATCAAACTGAAACCCATTTATAATCTATAAATTACAGTACAAGGGCTGGTGTATGGTCTTTATACAAACTTTATTTCTGGCCCATACAACAAGAAGAAAATACAGCTGTTAAATGTTTTTATTCAAGACACGATTATGCCAGCTTAAATTTGTCTCTCAAGGAAGAAACCACTTAAAGGTCATTTACTGACTGAAAAGTGTATGATGGCAAGTACAATCCTTAATGCATAATTTTTCCTCTTAGGCTCAGTTGAGTTCTAAGCAATTTTCTCTCTCTGCTGTGTAACACAGAATACAGTACAAGTATGCTACAAATATATATATTAATCCAAAATATGTATGTGCTGTCTGGGCTTGTTCTTAGTGCTAGGCCAAATACTTCTAATAATTGATATAACATTTACATGTAAAGTCCTAGAACAAGAACCTTCAGGTTTCAAAGTCAAACACTAAAGTTAAAAAAAGGTCACTCTTAAAGCAGCCATTCAATATTCTGTGGTGTCTTTTTTGTGTATGCATTGCTGTGGTCATTAATTACATAATCATTTACTGTAAACCTTTCTATGAAACCCTAGCATTTATCACTACACAGGGGAGAAAGCATTTGCTAGATGGGGAACTGCTAAATGATTCTTCATTATGTTCATCATTAAGTGGTGGCTATATGCTATACTTTTTACACACCACCAAAATGCTGCACTTTATACAGAATTATTAATTTCCCTCATGGGGTTTCTTTGGCATTTATCACCACAATCTGAAGGATTCACAATATTTTATGAAATTAGCTTAACAATAGTTTGTTAGTTAAAGTAACCGCTTTGCCTTCACCTTGCAAAAGTGAGCTTAGGCGCAGAGAGGTTATGGCCCAAATAAGACAGCTACTATTTCATGTTGTAATTTGAGGTGCCCGTTATTTTCTTTTAAGGTGTCATTTCATACTTTTCCTTATTTCTGTAATGAATAAGACAGGTGCTGGACAGAAAAGAAGCTGTGTCGTGCTACACAGCGTTCTCTGAGTACCATCCATCTTGAGCTTTGAATGAAATGGAGGCTGTGCTAAAATTAGGATGTAATTAGGTAATTAAAGGCTGTGTTATGGTAGGTATTTATAAAGGGTTTGAATTTCAACAGCGTGACCTTCCACAGATGTTGATATTTCCTAATTTCTGAACACTTGTGTTGAACCTTACTTTCCGTAATTGACTTAAAGTAAAATTTCCTTGGTTTTAACATATGAATACCTATTAACCGCTTCCTTATTCAGGTAATCAGTAAGACTAGTTTCTCCAGATCCACAGCGCAAGATGTACCTACCACCTGACATAGTAGAGTACACAAGATTTTACGACTGTGGGCATCAACTGCCAAACCTATTTGCTAAGTGGCCTCGGAGGTGTTTGCTGGGCATCAGGGGAGGGTTGTCTCCAAAGACTTCTAGCTCCTTACTTTACAGTTTTTCTCTTCTCTGTTCTTCTCATGTGCCATCTTAGCCTCTAGGGTCCTTTCTTTCCACCCTGGTCTCTGCCTGTCTTTTTTTTCCTTCTGCATTTATCACAGTTGTATTCCAGAAACTCATAGCTTCCTCTTGTACGCCAATAACAAGGAGAACCAGTAAGACAGACTTCCTACCTATGGCCCCGTAAAAAAAGATGCTTCTGTTAAAGATAGCTGTGAAACTAATTCTTGCTTATGTCCAGTTACGTGCCCACTAAAGACAAAGGCTGTTGTAGCGCAACTGTAGCAGCTGTAAAGTGTTGTGTACTGTCTTTGTGACTTTGGACAAATTTGAATTGATTTTTGACAGCGTCTTCAAAGAGTGTGTTACTGATGCAGGGAAAAACTGGTTTCAAAGTACTTACTACATGAAAAGATGCCCCTGAGAAAACATTTGCTCCCTCCTTATAAAATAATGGTGATAATTTAAGAACAAATGAAATCCATAACAACTGCCATGTTATATGGTCACACCACAGGGACCTGTTGTCCTCTATCCTTTTTCTGATGGTACACAAGCAGCTGCCAAGTGAAGAATATAAGACCAAGAAAGGCAGAATGTGATAGTTTCCCAGCATACCTTCCCTGATTCCAGCAACGCTGTAGAGATGTTTAGACATGAATTTAGCGATGGGGTTATGGTTGTGATAGCTCTTGGCAGATTGTTTCATGATTTTATTTAAGCAGTGTATATTTGTCCCTATCCCATAATATTTAGTTTTAAAATTTCAGTGCAAATTCTGTTACAAAGAATTTGATTCAGAAAGCATTTACCATGAAAAGAGCTAGCTTGTTTCACCTGTGAAATGAGAAGCAATGCTCATAAAGCTAATAGATTTGCATTATTTTACAACATGTATTTATTCAGAGGACACCATCATAAACTTTCTATTTACTGTATTTATCTGAAATTGTTTGCTAGACACTATAAATAATCAACACTTTTTATTACATGCATGCTGGACAACTTTCTTATTTTGCAAAATGTTGTAATAGGTATATAGGTAAATGAAAAGGTATTTAAATTCTTATTGGTAAATCTGGCACTGTGGTTGCTGAGGTCTGAAATTTCAGAGTATTGTTCTGGCATTTCATGTTGCTTTTAGTTACATTGATAAAGAGTTAAAAAAAAAAAAAACACAACACCTCCAAGATCGACACAAGATTGTTGTTCTTGGGCTAGCAAGGAGGGAGCAGACAAACGTCAGGAGAAATGACTATAAACATTGTCTACCAGAAAGGATGTAATAACTGTCCTTGAGTGAGGTTAATGGCTTTTTCTTTTGGAGTTAAATTGCTTGCTTTTCAGCTTGAGCCATGTTAAGAACCGTGGTGGGCATACAGTAGAAAAAGATGTTTGCATTATGGTGGAATTTTGTAAATAACTTTAGTGTTAAATCCATATTTTTCTAACATACAAAAATATGAATACTATAGTTTTAAAAAGTGAAAATCACCCGCATTAATACCTTTAAACATTTAGGGCTAAGTCACTATCTTTGGGTGACTACACACTGTTTCCTGTCTGCTCAAAAATTGGAGAGTGGGAATCTGAATAAATCCATTTATTCTGGTTACAATTATTTTATTTTTGAGATTATACTCACACTTTCTAGTCAGGTTCCAGTGTCAGACAAAATAATGAAACCTGTAATATTCATTTTATTTGAGGGAGGTTGTGGTGGCCTTTTTTTTTTTCTGTTTGGTTGGTTTGTTTTTTGAGTTTTTTGATGTTGACAATAGAGTTAATCAGAGAAACTCACATTGTCTCAGGGGTTTTCACTCTTGTCCCAGGAGGCACATACTTTGTCCCTCCCTTAGTCTGATATGTTCAGGTGTTGACATCCCTGGGGACAAACCCTGGGTGGTGTCTGAGGATTTATTGGAGGAGAAGGAGATGATGTGCTAAAGAAGGCAGTATGATGAGACATAGTTGATGTCTACTGTCACCAGACCTGAACTGACAGCTTCACATCCAAGCTTAGATACTTGCATGAATCTGTACAAGTGTTAATTTGTTAATTATGGAACATGCTTTCTTTCTCAAATCTTCTAGTCTCATTCTCTTCGAAATTTTTTTGATAAGTGATAAAATCTATTATGAAGCGGCAGATAACTTAATAGAATACCTGCAGCTGAGAAAATTTAATACTAACATAGGCACAGACTAAAACCTTTCTGGAGGTGGGGGGAAGGAATTTGCTACCGTAATGATAGTCCATGGAAAGGCTTTGATGTATGTCATAAGAAATGTCTTGAGATAAGTTTAATCGCCAAAATAAATTCTCATTCTCCACCCACCTTTTTTGCAGTAGTATTGGCCTTAACATGTGAGTATCTATTTTCTTCAACTATAATCAGCTTTGCTGTTAACAGAAAACAAAAAAAATATCTTGATTATCTTTCAAGAGTAGAGCCAAAGTCCATTGAACTAAGGTATTTTAATGGATACTGAGAGCTCATAACTTGCACTTTATTTTCATTCCTAATACATTTTTTTTTTTTTACTATGGGAACATTTTCAACTTTAGCAGTGAAAATTATTTGAGACAGACTGGAAAACTAGCTTTGAAGGTCACTCAAAATGTTCAAGGAAATTTACTTTAAAAATATTTTCTGTTGATATTGAAAATCAAATATTTTCAATGAGAAAATGAAAAATCATTTTTATTTTTGAGGCTTCTTGGGAAAGAACCATCTTTTGAGGGGGGCAAACACTTATTTTCTCCAGGGTCGTAAATAGTGATATCCATTTAATATAAATTTTAAAAGAAAGAAAAATGCCTTTTACATTAGCTAAATCCTTTTCTAGGGATAAAAATATTCTTAGCCTGCAAAAACTTCATGCAGCAACATGCAGAGATTGAAAGCCTGTTCTCACTCAGGTCTGAGCTTGAGTTGTAGCTCTCAGGTAGTGCAAAGCAGTCACCTGAAGGAATGTGAGCAGAAGGGCCGGGGGGGGGATCTCGCTCCCTTACCTGTGTGAGGTATGGTTAGCCTCAACAGCCTGGCACACAGCCTGTGTTTGGGAGGCATGGGTAAGCTCTGGGAGGTGGTAAGTGACAGCCTCTGGTACAGGCCGCATGTCCTCTTCGCATGCTGGGAGGTTTTTTGGTGCAAAATACTTCCAAACGGGTTAAGTGGATTGGAAGAAGAGGGTTTGTGGTATCAGATGGGTGTCATGGGAGCCATCCTTGTCTTTTGCCACCTCTCAGCCGACGCACGGTGCTGCTCCATGGAGTGGCTTTTT
>NW_009221063.1:36708-38561 GCF_000690835.1 Fulmarus glacialis | reverse complement strand
GGCTTTGTATCAGTCAAGCCAAGCCAAGGTTGGACCAGACAGCACAGTGTGAACCCTGCGGTTGCTTAACCACTAAACCCTGTGCTGAGCAACATAGTCATTTGTGTGCTACAGCTTTACTCTGAATTTACAAAAGCATGCTCTTCTGCAAGTCACCTTACAGAATCTAAGCAGAATGAATATATATTTTTAACCATCTGTTCCAATTTCCTGTTGGGGCCTCCTGAGACAGTATGAAGTGGGGCTTATGTGTGTGCTTTCTGAGCCGTGCCTTAAATACTCTGAGGCTCAGTTTTCGTTACTTGCAGAGGGGTTTACTTTTAAAGCTTGATGAGTCTGTGCGTTTTCTGGATGTCTCTTTCTGCCAGGGATGAAAAATATAATGAATATCCTGAGGACAGGTAGACAAGAGAAATGGGGAAATAATGGGAAGTGTGGCAATGAAAGAAAATTAAAAAAAAAAAAAAAGAAAAAAAAAAGTTTGTGAGAAGGAGAGAAAGGGGAAGGAAAGATTCAAGCTATTCATGAAACAAACTTTACTGTACTTTGTTCAGATAATTGGAATAAGAGAGCTCAGTGTGGCAACTGTATGAAGATTAGCATACCTTCTGCTGTAACTTGTTTCAACTTTCATTCAACTTTATGAACATGCTGCAAAAACTAGCAAATCCATGTCTAGGTTTCTTTAGGATGGCTTAATAAGCTCAGATGAATACATTAATGTAGCAACACGTAACAGTTATACCTTTTTCTGTGTGTGAGGAAGCTGGTGATATTTTATGACCTTCCATCTACTATTCATCAGTTTATTTCCTTAAAAATCTAATCATATTGAAAAAACACATAATGGGCAATGACTTAGACATCTGCTTCTCTAGACTCGATTGCATTCAGAATCAAGGACCAACATAAATTTTGCTGGTTACTCTGTCTCACTGCGGCGTAATCCTGCCGATGCCCAAGTTTCAGCAGCACAGGCAGGTTTCATTCACCTCATTGTGCTTTCCCTGCGCAGTAATCCAGAGTGCCTTCTGCCCAGATCACTGTGCTCTCTGCTAAAACCTGTTTTCATATCTTCTATTACACTTGCATCTTTTGTTATTAAAACACTTCTGTACACAGTGTGCTCTTCTTATTATGCACTTGAGGAGAACTTTTTTCCTTTTTTATTTTTTTCCCCTCTCCAGGACAGTGGTTATGTGGTTGCCTGTTATTTACAGCTTGCATACACCAAATAACAGCAGCAAGGATGAACCTCATTCTCTCGTTCCTTGCTGTACATTAGTGGGCAAGCAAATGTGCTTAATTGTGTTTTTATCTGAGCTAATAGAAGCTGTGCCAGGTTGTTAGACATGGAAGACTGCTTAATACTAGTTTTGTCCCCACCAGGGGTCTCCGAAGACCCTGTTGCCTGGATACACTGAGCTCAGGGTACCTCAACGGGCACTGGCAGGGTCTGGATGTTTGCAGGGGAATTCTCTGGATCTTTAATTGCTCAGAGAAGTTGGTGATACTCTATGTTTCCTTTTTCATCTGTGCCTTAGGAGATAAGGGGAAGGGTGGCTTTTAATTTTTCTTTTTTTTTTTTTTTTTAAAGTTCCTTGTCCCTCCTTTCTCCTTTATTCTTTCACATCCGTGATGCACTTGTCACTGTTCTGGCATTTTATGAATACTATTTTAGGATTGATTCATTTATTTCTTTTGTGTGTTAATGTATGCAGTGTATCAAATTAACACGCATCCTATTAAAATCCCTTAAAGTGAAATTGTTTCACTTTATCTTTGAACTTTATTTGATATGCCAAACACATTTTAAAAAATGTATGAATCTGAATGAATTCTTCCCCCTTGAC
>NW_009221063.1:12101-36677 GCF_000690835.1 Fulmarus glacialis | reverse complement strand
CCTGCTGAAATTTGAATACTATATACTGGAACTATCCACAGATCCTTTTGACAGCTTGAGTACGTTTCCAGATGGTGTGTAATCACCATTCCTTTTTGAATCTGTTTTTATAATGGTGATAATTAAGAATTATTTTCTAGGACTGAATAGTCTATAGACCCAAATTGAAAATGGTCAAGAAAGCAGTTGGCAACAAAGGGTTGAACTAAAATTTATTTCAGTATGATAGGATCTTGATTGCACCCTACTTTCACATGAAATGTTATTGTGCCAATTGTTGCATGTGGGAACAAAATAACTCAGCTTTGGATTTTTTCTATGACAGAGAAAAGGGGCAGAGGTAATATTCTTCTGGTTTGGTAGATTCTTGATCAGATCAAGCTCACTAGCTGTGAAATGTTACTTTCAACAGTAAAGCCTCTTTATACACATACTGTATAGTGCTATACATGCAGAAGTATTTTAAATAACTAAGATTAATAGTCAGATTTTTCTGAAAATGAACTACATAAATATAGGCTCAATCCATATGCAAGATGAGTGACTGAACTTTGTTTTTCTCGTGCTTTCTAAGTATTTATGCCAAACATCATATTTATTCAGAATCACAGTTATTAGTTATAGAGCTGTAATTAGCCATTGTATTTAATTGCACACCATTATTTCCATGTACTTACCTAATTAAAGTAGTTAACTTGTATGCATAAAACTGTAATGAGAAAATATTATATTGTGGGATGGCTGTCTGTTCTTGTCTGAAATCACTGCCATTGTTGGTTTCCAGCAGCAAGCCTTGTGCACAGTAACTTATATCCTGGTTGTTGGAGGAAGAAACTTCAGTAATTTAGAATGCTTCACGTTAGTCCTAGATTGTACTGGGGTTGTGGCAGGAGGAGGGAGATATCTTAAAAACATCTCATTTTTAGTCTATGTAGTTTACATTTCAACAGGACTAATGCTTTTAATCCAAGAACTGGTAATTTAACAGGTGGAGTTTTGTCCTTTGGTATAGTACATTCCCAGCGACCCTTGTAAGCTTTGTAGTTTTCAAGGTTGTTCAGTTGTAGCATGGTTTCTTCTGGTTTTCATAAAATTTATAAAATCTCATTGGTTGATAATTGCTTCCTAAGTATTCGGCTTAAGAATTATCCACTTAAAATGAGTTGGATACCTTGCAATATACCATGCTGTTTCTGTTCTCTGATTAGACAAACATACAGGTAATATTGATGCATGTAATCTTTTGGTCAAACTGTAACTGCTTCTGCAGTGTTCAAATTGCCCAATAAACCCAGGGAAAAACCAGTAAAATGTAGTCATGCAAAACCAAACATGATCAAAATAGTGTGGCCAGCAGGAGGAGGGAGGTGATCGTGCCCCTGTACTCGGCCCTGGTGAGGCCGCACCTTGAATACTGTGTTCAGTTTTGGGCCCCTCACTACAAGAAGGACATTGAGGTGCTGGAGCGTGTCCAGAGAAGGGCAACGAAGCTGGTGAAGGGCCTGGAGCACAAGTCTTATGAGGAGCGGCTGAGGGAACTGGGGCTGTTTAGCCTGGAGAAGAGGAGGCTGAGGGGAGACCTCATCGCGCTCTACAACTACCTGAAAGGAGGTTGTAGCGAGGTGGGGGTCGGTCTCTTCTCCCAAGTAACAAGCGATAGGACGAGAGGAAATGGCCTCAAGTTGCGCCAAGGGAGGTTTAGACTGGACATTAGGAAAAACTTCTTTACTGAAAGAGTGGTCAGGCCTTGGAACAGGCTGCCCAGGGAAGTGGTGGAGTCGCCATCCCTGGAAGTATTTAAAAGACGTGTAGATGAGGCGCTTAGGGACATGGTTTAGTGCACCTGGTGGTGTTGGGTTAATAGTTGGACTCGATGATCTTAGAGATCTTTTCCAACCTTAATGATTCTATGATTCTATGAAAATGTAGCTCAGCTGAAGCAAGTGCTTTAAGAAATTGAAGGGAAAAATAATGTTTTTTGCTCTTCTGGTACTAGTCATAGCTCTGGTGTCAAAGCATCATCTTTGTAATTTGTATATCCACTTTTGAATGCTTAATTAAGAAATATATGCATTAGTGATATGTACAGCCCATTTCCTGGAAGAGGCATGAGTTGCCATAGGCCTACTTTGCTAGTGCAGCAAAATAAATATATTTGATAATTTTACTGGGAAATGGTTCATACATTGATCTGATATACATACACTACTGATCTTTGAGAAGCCTTAATGGGATTAAAGGGAAAACACATTTATTATTTGTAAAACCGTGAAGAAATTCACATCCTACACTGGAAGAGGAGTGAGGACCTGAGTTGTTTTTAAAAAAGTCTAAATCTGGCTTGAGTGAAACTGTTAATTGAGAGTCTCTAGAGGGCAAGGGATGAGCATAATTGGTTTAGGTGCCCAGGTTTTGGAGTAGTTTTATTAATAATATCTTCTGCACAATTAGAAAATTAGTAGGCACCAACAAAGAGGGGTAAATTAAAAAAAAGTGTTTGAGGTAGTAATGTGGCTCACTAAGTGCACTCATATTTTCTTTCACTAAATTGGAGTGCTTTGCCGATACATGTTCACAGTTACGGCAGTTTCTGCAATGATCGCAAATGGAATTGGTGGGTCACTCTTGCCTACATTCAGGCTGAATTGTGGGAGAGATGTGAGAGGAGGAAGAAGGAGAAAACAAACAGAAAGGGATAGAAAGGGTATACATTGTCTTCAGCATGGGGTTTCTAGAAATGTTCTGTCTGCTGTTAATATTTAAAAAAAATCTGCTACGATTAAAACAGTTATTAAAGCTGGTAAATCTTAATAATAAAAACAAGCTAAGAAAACTCATTGTGAACCAAAGAGTGCATTTGGCATAATAAATATAAATCTATCCCAAAGTTACTTTTCAGATACTCTTGTCTTTTTGTAGAATTTATCTGGTGAAAACTATTTTGTTCCAACATTCTTTGTTGGAAAGTACCTAGCCTTCTGTTCACTAGACTTCAATCCACTGTGAAAGGCAAGAACATGGTGTAGAAAAGACACACAAATAGGAGCAAACAGTCTGCAGCATGCCTGAAATCTATACCTAAGAAAATAATCCCATTTGTCTGCTTAAATAAACAGTAGCCTTGGAATTTACAATGCTTTTATCAGTTAACATCAAGTGTTGAATTTAACATAATGGCTGATGAAGTATGAAGAAGGACCTCTTCTAGTATGAAGAAAAGGCTAACTTCTGTCTCTCGAATTTCCTTTTAAATAAGTTCTGGATGAGTATGCTTTCTGCTTTAAGGAAAATTAACAGTTCCAGACGTGTGCTTACATGCACTAGAATACAAGATTCATCAAAACTGTATTTTTAAGGGAGCACAAATATTAAATGAAATTACCTATCAAAACTATACTGATCTGTTAAGTCTTGGACTTTGTAAACATCAACATTGAAATTGGTTGAGCAAGCATAATTTATTCCATTGATGGCTGTGCATACAGAATAACATAATCTGTAAATTACAGTATCACCCAGTCTTTTTGCTCTTTTTCTAACTGATTATAATATTCTAAACTATGTCCAAAAGTAAGTGTGTTTATAAAGTGTTTTGTTTTCCCAGAAACAAATCCATCCATTCAGAAGTGTATGACCTAAGTCTAGTTTATTAGTAAGTTGCACCGATAAAGCACAAAGTATTCTTGAACTCTGAAGCACTTTGCAACTGGAAATATCATGAGAAGATTTCTCTTCTGACATTCAGTTCCCTTTTTTTATCATCTTGACCTTGGGCTTTTCAGATTAGGTGTGTCTGGTGAATGGTATGGACTCTGATTTCGTCCTTTCCCCCAAAGGAAAGAAATTATTTATTATGGGTTTTTTTGGTATGTGAGCACGTTTTCATTGTCATTGTTGGTGTATGTTGCAGTGCCTCCAATCCACCGATGATATTTTCTTACACTAATAAGTAACTATTGATGATTTGGATGTTCTTAATAAAGGCAAATGGTGTTTATTTCTCTTTTTCAAGTTGTGGGTAGAAGGTATATGTTGAAATTATATTAAACATGTATTGTATATAGACATGGAGTGTTTTGTATAATCAAGGCATGGGAAAAAATATGTCATTTATAATTACACCTGAGGTGGAAGATATGTGTAAATAATGAATATTATAGGAATGTTATGAATGTTATAGGAATGTTGTCAGTGGTCAGCTTTATTTCTGTATACTAGCACTCTGAAGATTCATTTTCAAGTATTTACTACTCCTTTAAAAAGGATAAGATAATATGCTTTCAAAATAAGCTATTGAATATCAAAAAGAAAACAGCAAAGAAATCTTTGCATTGAAATTTTGAGAAATGTATAAATTTGTGCACAATTCTTACCTGATAATCTATAGTGATTCACAGTACAAGTAGCTTACTTAGAGTTCAAAATTGAATAGAATTTCAGGCCTTTATTAAAAACAAAATGCCTACTATATCATCTAGCCTGCCAAATTGGTATAACAACTCACACAATTCAGCATATTTTGTGTTAAAATTGAATCACTAAAATCGAGTCCTGAATAAATTAGTCTGCCTAATCTTGTCTCTGCTTTGGCTGTATGTGAAGGGTGGCGGGGTGGGGGAGTGGGGGCACGGAAATCACATTGTCATCTAAGTATTCAGGCCTTGATCCTGAAAAGACCTATGAATGTGCTTAATTTTAGCAACATGAGGGTCCCAATGGCCCTTTAGTTGTCTAATGAAGTGCTTTAAAAGTAAGCAAGCATGCGTAATAATCTTTGTTAGAAACTGGGCATAAGGAAGTCATAAAAATGGCAGTCATGTCCAGGAGAGTTAAGCATCTTTCAAATTGCTATACCAGAAGGGGTAAATTTAGCAGAAAATAAATTACAGTCATGATTAGGGAATGACTGCAGACTTAATTAGCTTGTTTTTAATGTTGTATATATATCAGAAAACACTTTCAATGTCATATTAAAAAGAAAATATGAATATAAGAAGAAATTAGCTAGTGAATTGGCTTCTTTAGAGTGTTTTTAGAGTTTTAAATCAAGGATGGACACATTGCTTATAAATTGTAGACATTTTTGCATAGTACACTTGTGTAAGAAAAATGTAATAAAGTACTTGCAAAACTTATACTGAATGCATGATGAAATTTATGGCAATTTGTAAGTAAATCTGTTAATTAGTCTGTGTAGAAAATAATTTCAAATTATAATCTTTAAAGAAATGTAGCATGTATGTCAGTTTCTCCTTTGTCCTGTACGATTTTCCTAATGGATTAACAGGCACTTTGCACTTCTTATGCGGTTGAAATTAAAATCTTGTGAATAGACTACAATGGAAAGCATTAATTGCTGTTCAAGATAATTTATCTGCAATTGTACTTAATTGTGGAAGATTTATATACGCCATAGGAAGGGTCAAAACAATACCTCTGTTATTTCTAAAGTGGGGTTATCTCAGGGATAACTCGAGTGATTGCTACTACTCTGCCATGCTTGTATTTATGCATGCAATTTATATGCACCACCTGTAATGGTGGCTGTGGGTCTACAGGCAGACAGTATGTAACAGTGTGCCTGGGACATGTAGCAGTACACTGCACAGCCTGTCCTTTCCTGTGCTGTGTATGGATGCATGCTGTCTTGGCACTAGGGATGGAAAAAAACATTTCTGTCATGGTCCTGGCTGGCTACCAAAGCAAGTAGGCAGGACCTTCAAGTCTCTTTCTGAAGGCTTTCTTGTCCTGTATTCCTCTCTCCACTCAAAAAAACCCACCCACCCAACCAAAAAAACCCCAAACAAAACCAAAACCAAAAACAACCAAACCCCCAAACCCCCCAAAACAAATCACTTCTCATCATCTTATAAGCCTATTGCAAATTAAGGGACAGATCAAAATAGTACTGGTCCCAGCTTAACTTGTTGGTACCCGTTGGCAGATGGGGACTGTCCTAGTTTAGCAGGGCGAGGAGGAGTCAGCCAGTGAGTCTTTTGCACTGCTGACAGCCTGCGTAAGAAATCCTTAAAAACGGTCACTTTGCGCACGCAGCTGGATGGTGGAAGCTCTTTCCATCTGATGAGCTGGTGACCACCCTGATGAGGTCTGCGCCACCTGTGTGGGCAGTCCTGGTGGCATGGCGTGGCATGGCATGGCGCTACCACTGTGCTCTCCCTGCTGTAGGACAAATCTTCCCTGCGCCACGGGACAGGAGGCGGGTTCCCTGCCAGAAATGTCGGTGCTCCACGTGTGTCCTCAGCATTGCGTGAAGCTGCTAAACCAAAGGGTGGGATTGTCTCCCTTCCAGTCTGGGAGGGCAGCATCTTGACCCTGCTTGAGAATGAAACCATCTGTCTGGAAATACCACCTTCTGGGAGAGCCCTATTTAGTGTTCATAGATGTTTTTAACTTTTACTCAGCTAATTAAATGGCCAGACCAAAACTGCTTAAATTGGGTTATTTTTAGCATTTAAATACCAAGGATGTTACAGTTATGCCACAGACAATCATTACAAATAAAGTGAGATATAAAGTAACTTTTTATAAAAATTCCAACATTTCTTACATATAGAAGAGACGATACTGTAGCAATATGAAAAAAATGAGAAAGTCTTTTAAATATAAATTAATCTATTGCAGGCTGATAAACATTCAAGCCACTAGCCATGTTTATTTGTTTCTAGCATGCAGCTACTATAGAGAAAAGGTGGGTTGGCATCTCAGCTATCTATTTTTATACCTTAACTTGAATTTTCTTCTAGTATTATCCAAGTTTTGAATTTCACAAGATCTTTTCCCATGAAAAACACTTGAACAATTGAACCATTGTTCTTTAGTAAATTTAAGAGATGTCTTCTATTCAGAGCCAAACCCAGCTGATGGCTATTTAAATCAGCATCAATATACAGCGCTTCATTTACTGCTCTAATTCAAAATTGTTTTGAGTGCTGAGTCTCTTTGATGAATGGAGGCAGGCAACTGTTTCTCCCCCCCTCAATCTTCTTAAAATGTAGGTAAAACAAATGCAGACAATACATTGTTTAATATTTCAGTTCGTATAGCAGTAAAACAGTGAATAATTTAATTTCTGTATGCATTTACCTCTTCTATTTTTCTTCGAGTTAGTTACTGTGTTCTTGTCTTCTACTTATCTAATTACCTATTCTGTGCAGATGCTCTGCAAGTCATGAACATGCATACCATCTGCATAGGCCTTCATTTCCAAGAGCAAACTACTCCCAAGACTA
Organism: Fulmarus glacialis; assembly: GCF_000690835.1. Taxonomy (NCBI): domain Eukaryota; kingdom Metazoa; phylum Chordata; class Aves; order Procellariiformes; family Procellariidae; genus Fulmarus; species Fulmarus glacialis. Next base: position 29,427 of record NW_009221063.1, on the reverse strand, counting down.
GCTCTGATCAATTGATGGATTGATAATTGGTTTGCTGATCTGTGCCTCTAAAATGTGTGTTGCCAGGATTCTTTTTGCAGTAGTTATTTTCTCTAATAAAGGGAAAGGTTATAATGTAGACCATACACAAATATTACTCTATTTGCCTGTAACATACTTGTTAGCGTTGCAGCTGTTCACCTTCCTGCTTGAACTTTAGAACAGCCTCAATAGTACCAATAAATCAGACTTCATCAATTTGGAGTGACTAACTTAGGATATCGAGTGATAGTGACTGATTTAGATAACTTCTCTCATCTCAAATGTCAGGTGATAGGAGTAAGGAGAAGACATTGGAGGATTATAGGAATATAGTTAATATTATCTAATTATACACGTAACTTGGGAGTGGCTGCAAAGTTTTGTTGAGCTTCATTCCTAACCCCTCTGACTGTAATCATAGCAGTATCCTATCCTGGAACATTTACCACAATGCAAATAGTGATGCTATTAATTCAGAGTTCATAGAAGTGTTAACTTGATAACAGGAGTCCCCTAAACACGATTGACAATAGCAACAAATTCTGTAAAGGAAAATGCTGCAAAACTAGTGAGAAACATGCCCCTTTCCTTTGGTAACTACAAAACAATAGGTAAAATTGTGCTGTAATTTCTTAACACTTTTACTGGGGTGGGGGGAATACACACAGACATACACATACATGTATTGTTAGTGAGGTTGAGGAAAAATTTTGTCTGCACATAGTAGTTATATTTTATTAAGATTCTCTCCAAACACATAAGAAAAACGTACCTAGCATGAGGATTTTGCAAATTACTTCTCAAGCAAGCACGTGGAATTTTTCAGATGGCCTCTGATTAATTCTGTTGCCACCTGAGGTTTTGTTGGTTTTGTGTCCTTTGCATGTTTTTGTTCGTTTACCTTAGCATTTTTAATTTTTTTTTTCCTTAGCATTTTGTGTATTTGTATTGCATTTATAATGTCTGGTGACTAAAGCTAGGGAGCCAGAGTGGAAAAAACAGCTGTGGGTCTCTAGTGAGTTCTACAGAAAATTTACTGGGAAATAGTTCTTGGTGTCACAGTGATCTCTTTTGTCATCATCGCTAAAATTTTTATGAAGTGCATGTTTTAGTGCAATATTTGTATCTTGAGTAATTACTACAGATAGTTGGGTTTTTTGTTTATTTTTCTCTTTTTGCTTCAATCAGCAGACATTTTAAATTTCCATATACCATGCTAACTGCTGAGGGTGACTAGTGTGAAATTTGGCTTGCATTGATCAGCCAGATGAAAAAGGAATACAAAGTAAGTTTTATTTCTTATATTACAGTTATAATCCTTTTCTATTGCAGATGTTCAGATGCTCTTTAACTTGAGAAAATCAATAACCATCAGACTATGAGTTTAACAGAGGTCAATTCTATTTAATGACAATCTTATTTTGAGTTAATGTTTTTGTTTTCAATAAAAAACAAGAACAGTTTGTAGACATGGAGTTGATATATGATGCTTTGGATCAAAACCTAGGATTCTGTATGTTCACGGATAATTAGGACACTGGGATGTAGGAATTAAAGATCTGAGTCCTGCTTCACTGAGCCAAAATAGTGGGTTTGATATAGATTCCTCCAAATTATTCATAGCGACTGGATCTTGAGTCTCTTGCAGGCCAAACCAGTCCTTTAACCTGCAGGCTAGGCAAGTCTTTCTTTTCTTCTGATTCTCAAACCTTGTAATAATGTTGGTCTCAGTAAATGACAAAAGTTGGAATGTTTTTGACTGGATAGAATGGCTGCTTTCAAAATAGCATGTGTAGGTGTTTTCATAGGTCTCACAGTGCCTAAATGACCCTTATGTGAGGACACCTCCTGAGCTTAGAGCAACCATTTGAGTTGATTAAGAGCCTCTGAGGGAAATGTATAACTTTACTAGAACTGACTGATGTGCAGATCAACCTACAATCTCTGTCCCAAAGAAAAGTCATATGGATTAGCAGTATGGTTTTCCTTGATAGATGCCTAAATCAGAGACGAGAGATTTGTTAGACATTAGACCCAGATTCCATGCCATAGGATTTATTAGATTGTGTACAGTCTCTCTCATTCTTACAGAGTTATCTAAGGAATAACAAATGGAATATATATAATGGACTGGGCTGGAATCTATGTGGTATCTCCTTCACAAAAAAAATGATAGCTCTTGTAAAAACAGAACTCCTAGTTTTGGTGCCAACTGAAGTCTCAATTGACAAGTTAGCTTTAATTTTGAGGGCTAAGCTTAGGAGTTCATTAATTGGCAAGGAGCTGTATAAGGCTGGTCACTAAAAAGAAATTTCCCATTGCAGAAAACTAATGAAGGAGAAATTATATTGCCCTGTCTTTTAATGAGTGAAATGGTCTTAGAGAAATACCTCTGTTTTAATTTTCTTGATATCAGAACAGTGTTTGTTTTAATGAAAGCCCACCTGTAATATTAGTGAATATTATTTATGCATGTGTGCATGCATCATTCATAGCAAGAAGCAGTGCAATTCAGCAACTTCCATTTAATTAGCGGTTGAAGTCTTTCCTAGAAGTGCTCTAAATAATTTTAGGCTTGATGTTGCTACAGTATGGACTATGTAGTTAGCAACGTTGCTGATCTGTATTCAGCTCCTATTATTTAGGTGCTTTCATTCATAAAAGACTGACGTAGAGACAAAACCTCAGAGACAAAGATCACAGAGATGTTCATAAAGGGCCCACTTCTGGTAGTTATCAAATGAGTACCAGGGAGAAGAGAGTTCACTTTCCATTGGATCGGGAGCAATCAGAAACTCAGTATTTGCTTTGCACCCAGGTGCTGATGGGTCCCAAAGCAGCATGGTAGCTAGCATAATTAACCTGTGGATAATAAGGGAGGGGGAAGGAGTGAAGAACACTTAATAACTATTAATTCTGCTGCAATTTTTATGAGTTCTATCGTGCGTTTAAGTTCATCATTGTGGGAAGGAGGGAAATCAACCTTCAATTTTAGAAATTTGTCACAAACAAGTTTTAAAGGAAAAATTTTTATTTACCTCTGTGTTATCAGCAATAACTTAAGGAACTGCAAAATGAAAACAGTAGCCGTAATGGAGAGCCAAATCTCTCTAAACATAACAAAAGCACTTTTTTCCTATGAATTTGTGTGTGAATAGTTTCCAGCCTGAGAATTGTTCAGTGAAGAAACTCCCAGGTAATTTTCAAATGTTGAAGACAGCAGAATTTCATGATCCTTTCATTGCTGAAGGCCTTGAGCAGATATTGTCCGTCTGTCCATCCCGTTTCATGCCCATGTCCAATCCCCCCCCATCCCCCTCCCTGATTACAGCAATACTGGATTAAGCAATTAGGACAAAACCCCAAAAATAATGAGTTTCAGATTATTCACTCAGCTCTAATAAAAGTAAACCTTCTCATGTCAGCCTCTGCTTACAGACAAATAGGTCTGCCTGTGAATCAGGAATGTATGACTGTGAACCTAATGGCCAGTGAATCCAAATACTAGGAAGATGACCCTGCTGTAATGATTCCACCTACACTGAAAAACAAATTGATTTATGAAGAGGAATATATTAGTTTAATGGTGGATATGGCATGAAGAGTAAACTGGCGTTGTTATTTTCCATTATTTGTTTGAAATTATTGATGCAATTAAATATCACTTACTTTCCCCTCCCCTGCCAGAAAACATTGTTCAAAAAATAAAAATAATCATAGTCTGGCAAATGAGCTGAAAGTTCTTCCCTCATTATGGTCTCAGCATTATTTGTATCACAATGCATGTTTGCCACTTAAACACAATGTTCAATTTAATATGCCTGCTGATTAATGTTGTCTTTTATATGCTACATACTTATATACACACGCCACTCACTCATCCACATCCTGTCATTTATTTAAAATGAGTTTTAATTTTAGGAAGACCTTATTGTATGAAGACTATGAAACATTGTCCACCTAACAGAACTATGTGATTTATTTTTCTCTTAGATGAGAATCTACTTTGTAGAATTTATCAGTTCCAAAAGAGATAAACCAATTTGCAATAATTTTTCTTATAGAAACATCTAAGGTGTTGAGCTCCAAATAGCAGGAACAGTTGGCTAATAAAGCAAGCTGAAGTTCAAGTACCTCTATGCCCTATCCCAATGTTTTAATTTCACCTCACTGAAGCCAACTAATTTTATTTTCAGAGAACATGTTGTCCAGCAAACACTTTCCTCGTTACCCATGTGATTTTAATATGGCAGAATATCTGAGCTAAAACTAACCAACACCCATATAACTACTGACTAAATTAATCCTTAAAGGAAGACAGTCATGATATGTATCAGAAATTGAGTCATTTGTATTTTATGTAACTATGGAAAAGGAGGACCAATATTTCTGCAGTCTTAACAGTTGCAGCTTTGCTTATTTAAGCTATTTTTTATTTATATGAGCTAAACATACTAACCTAAACTTTTTTTAACCTCTTCTTTTCTTTATTACTTCTGTCCATTCTTCCTGATTGGGAATCACTTTCCGCTTTGGTATGTAAACACACATATTCTTTGATCTTCAATTTACATCAGTGAAATAAAAATTACTTGGACTTCTCTCTTTCATGTGAAAATGATGCCCTCCTTTATAGGATTCAGGGGGAGGGGGACTTTTTTTTTCCCATAACATGACAATAAAACTCCAGTCTGAATCTTCGCCTCTAGAGAGGTGAAGCAGATCTCTGCATAGTGGTGCCTATGCCCAGCTTGCTTTTAATTTAATCTCATGCAGTAGAGCAAGGTGTTACTGAACTGATGCACAGGGATTTTCTGCAGGTGCAGCCTGTGCAGGACTGAATTTCATGCTGAACCATGGATTACAGCACTGAGGTGCACCGGCAGCAAGGGCAGGGCAGGATGCAGAGGGGAGAGCACGTGGGGACCAGGGTGTGTTTTTGTGTGTATCTCTGGGATCCTCAGGGCATAAAAGGGGACCAAATGCTAGTGGCTCCACCCTGTCCTGCTATGCCACAGTCCATGGATAGCCTCTGGAGGCTCTCGGAGTTTCTGGGTGTTAGAGTAATTCCTTTACTTCAGCATGCAGGAAATATACCAGTAGGGGCAAACAGCTCTCATATAACAAGTTTAGAGTCTCTAGTTGACCCTCATGGGAAGCTCTTTCAATGAATGTGTCTTAAACGCTTAAATCTATGGAGTATCTCTTGCTCAAAATATATACAGTGTCTCTGGAATTATAGTATATGTGATATGATACATGATTTCTTCTCAATTGAACAGTGAAGATTCATATTTTTGCTTACATAGCTGTGCATACTCACTCATAACCTATATCAAGGATTTCTTTAAACTTCACACCATTTGAAATACCTTGAAGCTGCTATTGAAATATTCTTATTTACATCTAGTGCTCATAAGTGCGCTCTTACTTTCAGTGCAATCACAGGTTATCAAACCAGGATGCCAGTCTTTTTCCTCCTTTCTTGCTTCTGTTTATATTTCAGCTGTTTACCTGTCTGTGGGTTATTTTTGCACACCTTTTACTTATTTTAAAAAAAAAAAAAAAGAAAAGGGAAAGAAAAAGAGACAAAAGGAGAGCTATTTGTAGCAAAAATACAAGTATGGAAGGTAAAAGGGGATTTGATCAAGGGGAATAATTCCAGAGCAGTGATAACTTCTGTCTTTATTTAAGCACTGGATTAGCATTTTCTGTATTTTGTTACATTATAAATGTTAATGTATAAGGAATGTTTGGTCATCCGTCATCTAGGAAAATGAACAAATTTGAACAGTTTTAGAAAACATTTACTGCCAGTATGTTCAGGGTCTGGAATGCCTATTTAAGATTCTAACAAACCTGTTCTAACAAAGTGAAAGGAGTACAGCCTACAGCTATATAAGAGGTGCAAATAGAGGCAGGAAAGAGGTTCTTGAGCTAAAAAGCCATATGTGCAACTAGATAGGAAATTAGATTAGGAATTATATTTCAAACAACCCAAAGAACAATTATACAAAACAGCCTTTCTCATAGAGAATATATAAGCAAGAAATCTTAACTGAATTTATGTTTTATTTTATGAGTGTAATGGATGTATTAATGTGCCATATAATATATTCATGCAATGACAAAACTTTGATGACTGAGGATTTTCCTTCTAGTCAAACGCTGATTCACTTACACCCCATTTCCAGGAATGCATTTTTTAGAAACTTTTCCTTTTTTGAGCCTTAATTCTATAGGTGTAAAGCCTTTGAGATATCTATTACAAGAAAGTATCTTTCTTGAAAATTCTACATATCTGATAGGGAAATGTAAAAAAAAAAAAAACAAAACATGCATTGTTTCAATTCTTATATTTTATTTCCTCTATGTGTCATCTTACAGATGTGTTAGCCTTTTAAACAGTGCTGTTTGTAAAAGCTTCTTATGAATACTGGTATTTTTTAATTGACCTACTCTGTTTTTCTTTGTAATAGATGTAGAAGGAGATTATTTGTCATTTCCATCTAATGAGACTTGCCTAACTGCTTATTGACTGCAATTTGCTATATTTTGTGTTCTAAAACAGATGGGAATGAAAAATAAATGAGCACCTTTGTCATGAAGTTCTTTTCAGTTGTTATCAGAGTTTTTATTGATGCCAAATCCTGTGGTAATCTAAAGCTTGGTCAAGAGCAATATATAACATACTTGTGGATGCAATTCCATGACAGCATACTGTAATAATGAGTATAACAGCTATGGTTAATATTTTATATCAAGAAACTGTGATTGCCTCTTGCCTAGCATTCTTGCTACACTAACCTTGCATTGGGAGATGGAGGAGGGAGCAGGAGAGTGCTTCATTCATATTCATATTGGAAATTCACAGAGGTTTTGTTTGTATTCTTTTCCAAATGGTTATGCTTTATTGAACAAAAGAAGACACTGTAAAGGATCTGGAGATCAAATTAATCTGTTTTATCAACTGAAGGAGCCAACAGTAGGTTTTATTATACTTGCATTCTTCAGCTAAATGATTTGTGTCAGGTAGGTCATCTTAATTTTGCACTTTTTGAAGATAGTGTATGAAAACCTTAATGAAATTTGAGGAAAATCATTTCATTAAGTAATTAATTTTAAAAATAAAATTGAATTATCATAGTGATTTGGGTGATGTATCAGTTTGTGCCCTCGAGAACTAGTACAGCTTAGTTTCAGACTCTGACACTGTTTTACGTTGAGCTAATTTGAGTATTTAGTACAGTTAATAGAAGGCAACAGCAGAATCCTGGCAAGGTTTAGAAGACTTCAAGTTCATATAAGATCCCTTTAGAGAAGGCTTCAAATTCATCTACATCCACACCTGGTAGATTTGGGTTGTAGGAAGAACTTGGAACACTGTTCTGCCCTTTCTAATTCTGGTCATGTTAGTTGTTCTTACCAATCACCTTAACCAGAGCTAGTGTAACTTCTATTCATATTTATATTTTTCTGCCTCTGATCTTTCCTCGTCTCTGAGCCCCATGATTGCCTACGAGACCTCACCTTTTCTAACAAAAAGCTTTGTGTAGGTATAGTACATTCCTAAAATGCAATATTAATTTACTTAAGGGCTGAACTTTAAATTTTGTATAATTCCAAATTCACCATTATAAAATTTGCCAACTCTCCTGTAATTAATTTGGAGCACTCTTCCTGAAAAAAATATTAAGTTCTAAATTACATATTATTTATTATTAAGATGAATGAGAAAAGTCTAATAACAGTTCAGAATTTCCTCTCAAGATGGAGTTGTACAATGGTTTATGTTAACTTACTCTTTCAACAAACTCACTTAGAACTATCCTTCTGTTTAATGCAGCGTGAGGATTATAAAATCCCCAGATGTCAACTCCTTGATTACAAGGAAGCAATTAGTAATAGAATCTAAATTTACATTCCTCAAGATGAAGAAATAAAACTCCTACGAGAGTAATTTCTATGGGCTGCGTTTCAGAAGAAAGTACACTTTGAACAACAAAAACCTCTACTACAAAAAAATAGCATAATATCATTAAAGTCATAACAGATATTGTTGTTATACTTTGAAATATATAAATTAATAAAGCTGTGTTTTTATTGTTAAAAACACTTCTAAACAAGAATATGTTTTGACAATTTATTTCATGAAGTTTAAAATGAAAATATTTTAAACTTTTAGCTGTTTGAAAAGGTAAAAGGAAACATTTAAGAAAACCTAGTCAATATATCTTGAGAAATTCTTACAAGTTAATTGCCAGCTTCCGTAGATACAAAGGTTAAAATTTGAAGACCAGAGCCTTCCTATGAAAAATCTGTCTTGCTGAAATTAATTCTCAATATATTATTTCACAAAATGTCATTAAAGCTTTGAGTTTGGAATTAAATATGCTACCATTATCAGCAAAACTAAACAAAAACAATACCTTTGACACTACTGATATTAATCTTCCTTTTATCATGAATGTGTGGAAAGTATTTATGAATTAATAGATGTTCTAAGTGTTCTATTGAAATGAACTGTTTTATGGAGAGCTTTATGTTCTTTTTGGTAAGTTGCTGCTTGATCCATTGAACTGTATAAATAAGATTTAAACTTGATTAAATCCTTCTTATTAAAGTGTTACAGTTTTCTTAACCCCTTATAAATGCCAAATGAATTCCTTTAAAGTCTTCTTTATTCAGTGACACTCTCAGACAAAGCATTGTGCAAGACACTATAATTTTGATTTGGCAAGCGCATGTTTCCCTGAGTTTCGCTTCAGGTCCTAAGTGCAATATCTTCCACTTATTTTAAGCAGTTTTGGATTAGATGCAATGTCTTCGGTGCAACTCACAGGAGAACCATATGTGAGAAATAACATTTGGAAATGCATTTCTGAAACCAAAGGTAATAAAACTAAAAAATTATGATTTTAGTGTTGCTGAAGTAGAAGGGAAGAGGAGAAGAAAGATTGGATAAAAAACAGGACAAAAATATCCTGGACATGATGCAAGATGAAAAGAAACTAAAATAAATAGTCCTTTGCAGTTCTTAGTATCTACTTTACCATTAGTCAGTTGAAATTTATAAGGTTTGTTTAAAAAGCATTCATTAGCTCAGCTGCCCAAACTCCATCTTTTATCAAAGCTTTTTATCGCTGTATCCAGCAGTGAAGAGGGACTATATATTCATGAATGTATAGATCCTTCAATAATTCCAACCACCCCTGTGGTCCTTTAAATTACATTAACAAAGTAGTAATCTATGGCTGATTTAAGTGGCCTTATAGAGAGTTTTTATTGGGAAAAAGCAGAATGAAGAATGGTTAAGGAACATCAGCTTAGGCTTCAGATCAGTATCTGAAGTTTGTTTCTCTGCCACCTTTGGCCGCAAACTGGCATCTTGGTCTTCAACAGCTGTCTTGGCATTACCATTTTAATTCAGAACAGAAGAGTACTTTTGAGAGGCATCTCCCAATCTTTTCTGCTTACTGTGCTTTGGTTCGCTTCATGGAACAGCCTTGAAGTACGTGATTTTGGGTGAAACTAAGTTGAAGCCTCTGCTCCAGAGTGTACCTCATAGTCGCTGACTGCTATTGCTATTGCATCCAGAGGATCAGACCAGAGCTACTCTGAAGAAAATCCTCACAAACATGTAAGGTTTGGATATCTAGCTGGCTGCACCAAAGGGTTTTTTAACATGAACAAAGTCAGGGGAGAGGATTTTATTGATTTTAGTGGAAATCTGTTTGGTTAGACTTTAACCTGGTCTTCGATATTTGGAAGCATCATAATCTAGTCCCTTAAACCTTCTTGAATCATCTTATTTAAATCGATATTTGTATTTTGGAAAATATTAATAATAATAATAAGTTTTGCCGACTCTTTCCTAGAATAAATAGGATTTTTTGGCTTAATTTCTGTAAGCATAAATAAATTGAAAATGAGAAGCCTGAAAATATGAATCTCAAATATTTAAGAGCAAGCCAAGATATGATGTAGGTTGTGTTTAATTAGAAAAAAAAAATTAGAAAAATAATTCTTCTTTATTATCACTGTTACTGAGATGGAAAACAATGGCTTAAGAAAGAAATCTGCAAGAAAGGACCGATGCTCAGCTCATTTTGCTATTGCTGTTAGGACTTCAGTTTATTAAGAAGAGGTTGTGTCCAAGAGCATGTCTTTTTGGTGCACTCCTGCCCCTTTCGAGCCCCGCTTGTGTACTGGATGGTCTTAAAAAAACTCCCAGACTTTCTAACTGTAAACAGTTCACTTCATTTATAATCTTACAGCATCACAGCTATGACAACACTTAATAATTTTTAGACGCTCACAATGTGGTTTTGTGTTGTTGTGTGCTTGTGTCAGCTTTAAATTTAAGAACAGGAATTGCAAATCCATTTCATGTTTATAGGGTATTTTTTGTGTAAATAATATGCTCTTGGGATCTTTGGGATCCATCACCTAATTATTTAATTTTCTATTTTGTTTTTGCTATTATCCAGACACAGTATCTGTGTGGTTTGTTGAGGTCTTCTTTCCAGTAGTTTAAGGGTAATAATTGAAGAGCATTGCACTGTTTACTTGTCCACATAGAGCTGTAGACAGATTATGCATCCTGAAGCTGTGGCCTTTTGACAATTTTTTGGTGGTGGTGATGATAAATACTTAGTGAGTGACTTGCTGGCTTTTTGATTTTCTACATTTTATCTACTATGTGGCATTTTACTAGCTCTTTTTTGTAGGTGGTTACTCCATCTCAAGCTCATATACTTTGAACTGAATATAAAACAGTCAATGAGTATGTCTGGACTATAGTCAGAGTTGAGACTGCAGCAAGTGCAGACAAACCTGAGGTAACATTGCTCTAAGTAGCTCAGATAAGCTTATTTAGTCCTATTGAATGCTGAAAGCATGCATCACTGCAGTTCTGTAATTTTGCCACTTCTGTTCTCTTTCTGGCGTTCAAGTGGTGTCATAGAGGAGGTGAGGTGTAAGATGTAAGCCTAAGGAAAGGCTCAAGGAACATCCTTCCCATGAAGCCTACCAGAAATTCGCCCCAATCTGAATGGTGCTTTTAGCTCAGGGGTGCAGGTGCTCCTTTTATCAGCAGCCCTGGCTGACTTCTAGAGAGACTGTGGCACTTTCTCATAGCCACAAAATAAAAATGCTTGCTCAGGATTGTTTCCTGATATCAGGGAAGAGGATTAAAGCATAGTTCTCAAAAGGAGTGGATCAAAAATAAAGCCTGGAGTGCATAGGGGAAAATCTTTTAAACTCCTTTAAAGCTTAATCTAGCTGAATTACACCTACATGTATGAAAGTCACACTTACTACATTATAACACATCCACTTAAGTTTTTGCAGAATGATGGGTTGCTTAACAGTAGTTGATCACTACTCCCTGCTCTTTCAGATTGTCTTGTACAGACCATCCAGCTCTTACTTTATGCGCTTCTCTTCTTGTGTAAGGTGGCAAAAGGTTGATCCAAGAGATCAAGCCTGAGGGCAGAGAGGAGGGTGAAAAGCAAGCTTACAACAGTGGACTTCAGGAGAGCAGACTTTGGCCTCTTCAAAGATCTGCTCAGAAGAGTCACATGGGGATAAGGCCCTAGAGGCAAAGGGGCCCAAGAAAGCTGGTTAGTATTCAAGGACCACCTCCTCTAAGCTCAAGAGAGTTCAATTGCAAAGAATAAGCAGTCAGGCAAAAATGCCAGGAGACCTGTGTGGATGAACAAGGAGCTTCTGGCCAAACTCAAAGACAAAGGAAGAATACAGAGGGTGGAAGTAAGGATAGGTAATGTGGGAGGAATACAGAAGCAGTGTCTGAGTATCCAAAGATGAAGTTAGGAAAGCTAAAGCCCAAATGGAATTAAATCTGGTCAGGGACATCAAAGACAACGAGAAAGGCTTCTACAAGTACATAGGTGATAAAAAGAAGACTAGGGAAAATGTGGGCCCGTTTTTCAACAAGACAGAGGATCTGGTTACACAGGACTTACAGAAGGCAGAAGTACTGAATGCCTTCTTTGTCTCAGTCTTTACTAGCAATACTGGTCTTCAGGAATCCCAGGTCCCAGAGATCAAGGGGAAAGACTGGAGCAAGAAAGATGTACCCTTGGTAGAAGAGGATCAGATCAGGGAATACTTAAGCAACATGGACATACATACGCCCATGGGCCCTGAAGGGATTCATCCACAAGTGCTGAGGGAACTGGCTGATGTCATTGATGGATTGTCTTTGACTGATCATGGTGACTGGAGGAAAGCAAATATCACTCCTATCTTCAAGAAGGGCAAGAAGGAGGGCCCAGGGAACTACAAGTTGGTCAGCCTCAACTCGATCCCTGGGAAGGTGATGGAGCAGCTCATCCTGGAAACCATCTCCAGGCACATAAAGGTCAAGGTAGTAGGAGCAGTCAGCATGGCTTCACCAAGGGGTAATCATGCTTGACCTACCTGATAAACTTCTAAATGAAATGACCTCCAGAGGTCCCTTCCAACGTCAACCATTCTGTGAAGCCGTTGCTCAGCTTTGCTGAATCTTGTAACTGTAGATTAAACATTACTTTTAGTGTCGAAGTCAGCCTGAAGAAACTTGTTCCGAATGAAAGCAACTGTGCACAAGTAGAGTTTAGGGAGAAGCAAGGACAGTTCCTTTTGGTAGGAATTTCCCTGGTGAAGGTCTTGCCAGACTTGCAGTTGTTTTCTGTAAGAATGACTAGGTGTATTTATAGAAGTGCATGATGGAAGCAGCAGAAGAAATTGGCTCCCTTTTAGTTAGGTTAAGGACTGAGGTTTTGAGGGGTATTGAAATGAAAATGCTTGAAGATGCTCAGGTTCTAAGACTGAAGAACTTGGCCAAATTGAGGCAAAGAACTAGGCGTAACAGAGAGAAACACTGCAATTGACTCCCATAAATGAGTGACTAAATCGGAGTTATTTTTGTTGAAGCTTGTCTTGTATCATCAAAATTTGACTTTGCCCAGACCAAATATAGTTAACGCTTACGGAGGACTTCAGAAATTTAGGATTTTTTTTGTTTTAGAAGTTTCAATTTTGATGATGTTTCATCAGGTAGAACAGAAAATGTTGATGTTTACATCAGAAACCACCAGTTTGTCTATAAATGAAGGTTGAATGAAAATGAGTATTTCCTTGCTACTACCTGTCCACTCCTATATCACAAAATTGAACAAAGTGTGTTATGCACAGCTAAAATGAGACCTTGAAAACTTTGTAACAACAGCTTTTTGTTTGCCTTAAAACTTTGCTGGAAGAGAATGAGTTACAGAGGATATTTCATTTAATAACTTTGAATACATGGAAATATACAAGTATATACTTCTCTAGGATCATAAAATGTCCCTAAACTGTGAAAAGGTGTTTTACGGGTAAGATAAATTACACTTTTTATGAATGCTGGAGATGAAATGTTAAAGACAGACTGGCAACAACTAAATATTTTTTCATGTTATTTTCTTGCATATGTACTGCAAATTAAAATAGTCAAAATTAGAAGAATCTAATTCCTTAGGCATAAATGTAACTACTGTACAAAGCTGTATGACAAGAAAACTCTCTCTGGAAGTGACAAATATAATTGGAAGTTTTGTGATTGTTTCAGGTTGCTTACATGGGTTATAACATGAGTGCATTTTTCAGTGCCTTCTCTTAGTTCTGATTCTCTGACACCACAGCCCACTTTCTTTTACCTCTTTGAAATATACAGAATTCATTTGTCCACTCCAGGAAAGCACTGTAATTTTTTTTTTTTTTTTTTTTTTTTTTTTGTGATAATGTAACACATTGCAGAAATCTGCTAAATATAGACTGTTAAAGTTGATGGCAAAATCTTAGTTAATAGTTACATCAAGAGTTTTATCAATCAGTTCTGTGAGGGTTTTTTATTAAATATGGAAAAAAAAATTAGATCTGATAACTAGTAATACTACTAATAATCTGAAGATAATGTGATCTGAGTTTTCTATTAGTGGAAACAGGTTTCATAGAATACTCTATTCGGAAACATGGTGTTTCCTTAAAACATCCTTTTAAAAATTTTTATCGTGTGAGTGTCTCTTAACTTAATCTGTGTAAAAGCAGTCATCATAGGGTATTTGCTTTAGCTTTACCCTCAATTTTCTCATTTCATTGCATGGTATCAAGTATGTGATTGTTGCATAATGCTTTTAATTTAGAAAATGGAAAAAAAAAAAAAGTCATATGCACTCATAATTCACCAGAAATAGAAATTCATAGATTGGCTTATCCTCTTGGAAAACAGCAGAAGAGGTCTGTCACAAGTCAGTTACAGTTAATATATATTTTCTCCTACTGTTTTCAGACTGCATGTAGGTTAATCTCTTATTATTTATCTGTACTCAAGGTATTAGACAAAATTGCTGAAGCTGCTGTCATGGTGAATATTGACAAGCTGGAATAGTGTAATGATAGAAAAGATAACTTCAGAAGGAGACTTTTTCCTCCTAAAAACTACAGGCAGTTCACTGCTACTGGTAGTCTGTGGATTGTCCAGAATATTTTTAGCTGGAACTTTTTGTAAGGAAACCATCCTTTTACAATTGTTCTTGGCAATTAGCTAATTTTGTGAAATATTTTCTTTAGCAAAGGTAGCTTAAAAAAAGTAATCTAAAATTATGTATTGTCACCATCGCATCAGATTTCTGAACCAAAGGTAATTAGAAATGAAACTGATGTGTCACCTATTAAGACCATTCAGGATTTCCTGTTTAAAATACCATCTTTGCCAACCTTCAACCCTTTTGGGCTGATGCATGTCATGTTTCTGCTCTATTCTAGGTTTTATGGAAATACTTTAGCTGAAAAGGCTCAGCTGTACTTTGTTATGAAGGCAAGCCAACACACTATTTTTGGCATGATAAAAGTTTTTGAGGTTGTTTAAATATTTTAATCAAGTTCTCAAAAAGTCAGAAAAGCTAGAATTAAACTTGCCGTACAGCTTCAGTTTAGTACTCCTGAATAAACCACTCGGGGTGTAATATTCAGGTGATGGGGCTTTTCCAGAGAACCTTTTGCACTTTGTGTCCTGGAGATTAATCTGGTCAGTGGACAGGGTGGCTGCCGTCTGTGTGTTTAATGGTTCATTTGCTGAATTTGAAGGATCATACTGAATAAACGAAGGTTTGCTAGAAGGGAAGGAAAAGTTGGGACCAAAGAAAGAAGAGGTCTGTGAAGGCATTGCATATAGTTGATACTGTTAGTGTATGTACATAGCGCACAGGACCTTACAGGCAAAATCTGAAGATTTTATTGCTTCTGTAACTTGTAATTCAAATTGATTATTGGTCAATTGGATTTCTAATGTTGAAGTTAGGATTGCACTGATAAAAGAAGAAAAAACAATGAGTGGAAAAGGAAAAAGAACAGCAAAGTTTGCATAATAGAAAATAATGAGGTTATTTGTGTAATGTGTATTGAAATTTTGCCTTTCTAAAAAGCAAAGGGCGGTGGTGACAGTGTTAGAAGTAAGCAGGTTGGGCGACAGATTTGAAGTAGTATAGCGTTCTCTTGGCATGTGGGATTCTGGTCATCTTAGGCAGATTAGACAGCAAGAAGAAACCGCACAGAAATGCATGTGAGGCAGTAACAAATATTGTGGGAGAAGTGGAGCTGGCAGAGCATACACCGTATGCCAACATTTGTTCCTTTTAAAAAGTAATAACACAACACTTTCCCACTAACTGTGAGTATTCGACTCTTGTTCTTTGCATGTCACAGGACTACATTGGGACTCGACAATGCACAAGCATGTCCTCAAGCCTTCATTAAAATTTCATTTGTACAGCAGGGCCCCCTATGTCAAAAATTAGGTGGCAGGAAATGGCTAAATAATTGTAGTTGGGGGAGGGAATGCGATACAGATACATCTTTAATGAAGAGAACAGAAAGCAGTCATGCTCGAAAGGCATTTCCAAATACACAAAAAGCTAACAAGAAAAGTGGCAGCCGCAATATGCTTCAGAACACAAGATGCCAGGTATGTATATTGGTAAATACTGTTAGAGAGATTAGAGACATCTGTGCATGCAAAATAAAAATCTTTTGACTATTCCTTTATATAGTATGTTGTTTGCTAGCTTTGACCAGTGGAAGTGGATAAGGAAGGGCAGGGACATGGTTTGAAAACAGCTGTGATTCCATCAAGACTAAATAATATATACTGCTAAACTTAAATACGGTTGTGGAGATTTTTTTTTTTTTTTTTTTTTTAAAGAGCATTTGGGCAATTATTTTCCAGCTTTGCTCCACTGAGTGCATCTACAGGTCTGTGAGCTGCTTCTATCACTGATGAAGTATGTGTTGATCTTTGGATAGTAGTTCTTCCTGCCAGATTGTAACACAGCCCAGTTCACTCATAAAGTCCGCAGAGAGACGTCTAGTAAGCTCAGAGAAGAAAAATACTTTCAGTACCCAGAACGTATTTCAGTGCTGGTTAATTAATTTTTCGTTCAATGTCCATATTTCCCCTCTGTATTATTTTTTCTATGGTATAAATTCAATTTTTAGATCAAACTTTCTGGAAACCTAAACTTGAGCGGGTCTGACAAAATCAGAAAGGACAGAATCAAACAGCAATATTCCACAGATGGATAAAATTACTAGCAGTTGAAGGCAGTAAGTAAACTTTTGAAAACACAGTTATCAATTGAATGTTTACTACGAACTAAATTTGTTTTGATCCCTTTCTTCAGCTTTTCACTAAAATGTAAGGCTGCTTTTCCTATTGAAATAACTGGAAACCTCAACAAAATTGGAACAAGCAATTTCCTGAAAATAAGCTTTTTAGAAATTAATTTGCAAGTGGAAAAATTACAAGCTTTTAATGTTTTATGCAGCTCTCCAAGTAGCCTGTAAGTTAGCTAACTGACTAACTCAGCAGGAGTCCTCAGCTGGTGCAAACCGAGGTAGCCCACTGAAAGCCAGAGGCAGAGCCTGCAGTACTGGGTGCAGCCTCTCCACTGCCCTGCCCGTGTGCACCAGTGGCATCCTGGATGCAGAAGGGAAGGCTCTGTGATGCGTCCCGCAGCACCAATTCCCTCATCATCCCCATCAGGTTTTTTGGTGGCCCTCTTTCCTTTTTGCCTGTGTACCCAGGCTCCCTTTGAGGAAAACCTAAATGTCTGGGAGAGTTGTGTAGGCGGCAAGGCATGGCCAGTCTGTGTTCAAGGACCAGGACTATGAGGAAGGGGCAATGACAGTAGAATTAGCCAGAATTAATGTGCCGGAGGATCTGGCATGTCTAGATGACTTAACCAAGCCATGGATGAAAACTCTT